>NC_084551.2:405000-482500 GCF_033978685.3 Nerophis lumbriciformis
CAACTATTAGAGCAAATGTCCCTATGTGAGGTGCCATTTTCGTGGTAAGGCATTTCATATTTACATTATGAGGTATTTGTTTAGACCAACACATTTTGCAAAAAGGAAAAGGAAGCATTAATTTGAGGTGTGGCGTTTATTCACTCAAATGGTTGCAGATTAATTGGGACACGGCAACTTAGTGGTAAGGCATTTAATATTTACATTATTAGGTATTTGTTCAGACCAACATATTTTCGCAGAAAGTTAAAGAAAGCATTAATTTGAGGTGTGGCGCTTATTCAGTCAAGTGGTCGCAGATTAATTGGGACACGCCAATTTAGTGGTAAGGCATCTAATATTTACATTATTAGGTATTTGTTTAGACCAATATATTTTGCAATTAGGAAATAGAAGCATCCATTTGAGGTATGGCATTTATTTAGTCAAGTGGTCGCAGATTAATTGGGACACGCCAATTTAGTGGTAAGGCATTATTAGGTATTTGTTCAGGCCAACATATTTTGCAGAAAGGAAAAGGAAGCATTCATTTGAGGTGTGGCGTTTATTCAGTCAAGTGGTTGCAGATTAACTGGGACACGCCAATTTAGTGGTAAGGCATTTAATATTTACATTATTATTAGGTATATGTTCAGACCAACACATTTTTGCAGAAAGGAAAAGGAAGCATTAATTTGAGGTGTGGCCTTTACTCAGTCAAGTGGTCGCAGATTAATTGGGACACGGCAACTTAGTGGTAAGGCATTTAATATTTACATTATTGTTAGGTATTTGTTCAGACCAACATATTTTCGCAGAAAGGAAAAGGAAGCATTCATTTGAGGTGTGGCGTTTATTCAGTGAAGTGGTCGCAGGTTAATTGGGACACGGCAACTTAGTGGTAAAGTATTTAATATTTACATTATTATTATTAGGTATTTGTTCGGACCAACATATTTTTGCAGAAAGGAAAAGGAAGCATTAATTTGAGGTGTGGCGTTTATTCAGTCAAGTGGTCGCAGATTAATTGGGACACGGCAACTTAGTGGTAAGGCATTTAATATTTACATTATTAGGTATTTGTTTAGACCAACACATTTTGCAAAAAGGAAAAGGAAGCATTAATTTGAGGTGTGGCGTTTATTCAGTCAAATGGTCGCAGATTAATTGGGTCGCAGCAACTATTAGAGCAAATGTCCCTATGTGAGGTGCGATTTTCGTGGTAAGGCATTTCATATTTACATTATGAGGTATTTGTTTAGACCAACACATTTTGCAAAAAGGAAAAGGAAGCATTAATTTGAGGTGTGGCGTTTATTCACTCAAATGGTTGCAGATTAATTGGGACACGGCAACTTAGTGGTAAGGCATTTAATATTTACATTATTAGGTATTTGTTCAGACCAACATATTTTCGCAGAAAGTTAAAGAAAGCATTCATTTGAGGTGTGGCGCTTATTCAGTCAAGTGGTCGCAGATTAATTGGGACACGCCAATTTAGTGGTAAGGCATCTAATATTTACATTATTAGGTATTTGTTTAGACCAATACATTTTGCAATTAGGAAATAGAAGCATCCATTTGAGGTATGGCATTTATTTAGTCAAGTGGTCGCAGATTAATTGTGACACGCCAATTTAGTGGTAAGGCATTATTAGGTATTTGTTCAGGCCAACATATTTTGCAGAAAGGAAAAGGAAGCATTCATTTGAGGTGTGGCGTTTATTCAGTCAAGTGGTTGCAGATTAACTGGGACACGCCAATTTAGTGGTAAGGCATTTAATATTTACATTATTATTAGGTATTTGTTCAGACCAACATATTTTTGCAGAAAGGAAAAGGAAGCATTAATTTGAGGTGTGGCGTTTATTCAGTCAAGTGGTCGCAGATTAATTGGGACATGGCAACTTAGTGGTAAAGTATTTAATATTTACATTATTATTAGGTATATGTTCAGACCAACACATTTTTGCAGAAAGGAAAAGGAAGCATTAATTTGAGGTGTGGCATTTATTCAGTCAAGTGGTCGCAGATTAACTGGGACACGGCAATTTAGTGGTAAAGTATTTAATATTTACATTATTATTAGGTATATGTACATTTTTGCAGAAAGGAAAAGGAAGCATTAATTTGAGGTGTGGCGTTTATTCAGTCAAGTGGTCGCAGATTAATTGGGACACGGCAACTTAGTGGTAAAGTATTTAATATTTACATTATTATTAGGTATATGTTCAGACCAACACATTTTTGCAGAAAGGAAAAGGAAGCATTAATTTGAGGTGTGGCATTTATTCAGTCAAGTGGTCGCAGATTAACTGGGACACGGCAATTTAGTGGTAAAGTATTTAATATTTACATTATTATTAGGTATATGTACATTTTTGCAGAAAGGAAAAGGAAGCATTAATTTGAGGTGTGGCGTTTATTCAGTCAAGTGGTCGCAGATTAATTGGGACACGGCAACTTAGTGGTAAAGTATTTAATATTTACATTATTATTAGGTATATGTTCAGACCAACACATTTTTGCAGAAAGGAAAAGGAAGCATTAATTTGAGGTGTGGCATTTATTCAGTCAAGTGGTCGCAGATTAATTGGGACACGGCAACTTAGTGGTAAAGTATTTAATATATACATTATTATTAGGTATTTGTTCAGACCAACACATTTTTGCAGAAAGGAAAAGGAAGCATTAATTTGAGGTGTGGCGTTTACTCAGTCAAGTGGTCGCAGATTAATTGGGACACGGCAACTTAGTGGTAAGGCATTTAATATTTACATTATTATTAGGTATTTGTTCAGACCAACATATTTTCGCAGAAAGGAAAAGGAAGCATTAATTTGAGGTGTGGCGTTTACTCAGTCAAGTGGTCGCAGATTAATTGGGACACGGCAACTTAGTGGTAAGGCATTTAATATTTACATTATTATTAGGTATTTGTTCAGACCAACATATTTTCGCAAAAAAGGAAAAGGAAGCACTCATTTGAGGTGTGGCGTTTATTCAGTCAAGTGGTCGCAGGTTAATTGGGACACGGCAACTTAGTGGTAAAGTATTTAATATTTACATTATTATTATTAGGTATTTGTTCAGACCAACATATTTTTGCAGAAAGGAAAAGGAAGCATTCATTTGAGGTGTGGCATTTATTCAGTCAAGTGGTCGCAGATTAATTGGGACACGGCAATTTAGTGGTAAAGTATTTAATATTTACATTATTATTAGGTATATGTACATTTTCGCAGAAAGGAAAAGGAAGCATTAATTTGAGGTGTGGCGCTTATTGGGTCAGGTGGTTGCCAAGTAATTGGGATGCTGCAACTATTAGAGGAACTGTGGAATGGCCACACTTTTGCTTTCTCAACAGCAGGTCTGGTGGGAGTAAGGTGTTTAATATTTTAATGATTATTTTTGGACAAATGCATTATAGAACACTTAATTTCAAGGGGTAAGGCATTTATTTTTTTATTTGAGACAGGTATATGAGAATAGTAATGGTCCTGAAAAGTAATTTCGCTGTTATTTGAGGTATGGCGTTGAGTCAAAATGTTGCAGCCTTACGTGAGGGTTCGGGAGGGGGATTGCTCAAGGGCACAGGCAGCAAGCTCCTTGAAGTCTTCACACCTGAGACCATATGAAAGTAATGACCGTCACGTGACCAATCAAAGTTAAGAGTCACGTGACGCGCACCTGTAACTGTTCCCGCGGCGGCCATGACGCTGATATTGACGTTAAAAAGATGATTCATCGTCGCGGCCGCGGGAACATCGCGAACAAACGCCGACGAACGTGGCGCACTAAAATGAGGAAAAATGTCTTTTTGTTTTTTTCTTATAAATGGCGACAGATGCGTAAATAATTGACCGCGGCATGTGGCGAACAAACAAACAAACAAACATCGCTAATGGAAAACATGCTCCACTCACCTCTTTGGTGTCCACGACGCCTTTGACGTATTTCCCCAGGACTGTGTCCACGCAGAGGACGGCGCACATCGCCAGCAGCCACAGGAATCTCCCAGCGACGACCCGCGCCTCCATCTTCCTCTCTCCCCGGCCAAGGCTCGTCTGAGCCCGGGCTGCCTTCGCGCTGGTGTCCGGGGCGGGCACGCGCCAAGCAGAGAGGCGCGTTCACGTGGAGCACCCCCTCTTCTCGGCAGCACACATGGAAAATGACTTTTTTTTTTTTTAAATAAACGACTGTAACATAGTCAACATTATTATACTCCAGGCAAACATTTTCTCTACATAAATGTCGATTTATGAAAGTAATCCATCCATCTGGATGGAGATTTTTTATCCATCTTCTTCTGCTTATCCGAGGTCGGGTCACGGGGGCAGCAGCCTAAGCAGGTAAGCCCAGACTTCCCTCTCCCCAGCCACTTCGTCCAGCTCCTCCCGGGGGATCCCGAGGCGTTCCCAGGCCAGCCGGGAGACATAGTCTTCCCAACGTGTCCTGGGTCTTCCCCGTGGCCTCCTACCGGTCGGACGTGCCCTAAACACCTCCCGAGGGAGGCGTTCGGGTGGCATCCTGACCAGATGCCCGAACCACCTCATCTGGCTCCTCTCCATGTGGAGGAGCAGCGGTAGTGATGGGTTGATGAGGCGTCATGAAGCGTTTCGACACTTTGCAAAACTGTATTGATACCATCCATCCATCCATCTTCTTCCGCTTATCCGAGGTCGGGTCGCGGGGGCAGCAGCCTAAGCAGGGAAGCCCAGACTTCCCTCTCCCCACCCACTTTGTCCAGCTCCTCCCGGGGGATCCTGAGGCGTTCCCAGGCCAGCCGGGAGACATAGTCTTCCCAGCGTGTCCTGGGTCTTCCCCGTGGCCTCCTACCGGTCGGACGTGCCCTAAACACCTCCCTAGGGAGGTGTTCGGGTGGCATCCTGACCAGATGCCCGAACCACCTCATCTGGCTCCTCTCCATGTGGAGGAGCAGCGGCTTTACTTTGAGCTCCCCCCGAATGACAGAGCTTCTCACCCTATCTCTAAGGGAGAGGAAACTCATTTGGGCCGCTTGTACCCGTGATCTTGTCCTTTCGGTCATAACCCAAAGCTCATGACCATAGGTGAGGATGGGAACGTAGATCGACCGCTAAATTGAGAGCTTTGCCTTCCGGCTCAGCTCCTTCTTCACCACAACGGATCGATACAGCGTCCGCATTACTGAAGATGCCGCACCGATCCGCCTGTCGATCTCACGATCCACTCTTCCCTCACTCGTGAACAAGACTCCGAGGTACTTGAACTCCTCCACTTGGGGCAAGATCTCCTCCCCAACCCGGAGATGGCACTCCACCCTTTTCCGGGCGAGAACCATGGACTCGGACTTGGAGGTGCTGATTCTCATCTCAGTCGCTTCACACTCGGCTGCGAACCGATCCAGTGAGAGCTGAAGATCCTGGCCAGATGAAGCCATCAGGACCACATCATCTGCAAAAAGCAGAGACCTAATCCTGCAGCCACCAAACCAGATCCCCTCAACGCCTTGACTGCACCTAGAAATTCTGTCCATAAAAGTTATGAACAGAATGGGTGACAAAGGGCAGCCTTGGCGGAGTCCAACCCTCACTGGAAACGTGTCCGACTTACTGCTGGCAATGCGGACCAAGCTCTGGCACTGATCATACAGGGAGCGGACCGCCACAATCAGACAGTCCGATACCCCATACTCTCTGAGCACTCCCCACAGGACTTCCCGAGGGACACGGTCGAATGCCTTCTCCAAGTCCACAAAGCACATGTAGACTGGTTGGGCAAACTCCCATGCACCCTCAAGGACCCTGCCCAGAGTATAGAGCTGGTCCACAGTTCCACGACCAGGACCAAAACCACACTGTTCCTCCTGAATCCGAGGTTCGACTATCCGGCGTAGCCTCCTCTCCAGTACACCTGAATAGACCTTACCAGGAAGGCTGAGGAGTGTGATCCCACGATAGTTAGAACACACCCTCCGGTTCCCCTTCTTAAAGAGAGGAACCACCACCCCGGTCTGCCAATCCAGAGGTACCGCCCCCGATGTATTGATACTGTGTCACTAAATACTGACATCTGCTGGACATTAAAAATCCCTACAGGCAACCTATGGACCGACTCAACTGACACTGATTTTATGACCTAGTATATACAATAATATAAACCAAGTAGAAATGTTTTAAAATGTAATATCGGAAATGATCGGTATCGTTTTTTATTTTTTTTATTTTTTTATTAAATCAACATAAAAAACACAAGGTACACTTACAATTAGTGCATAGATTTTATGGTAAGGTCGACAGAACTTTACAGTAAAAATAACAATGGTAGCGTTTTTTCACTTTATAACAATGAACTGTAAAAAAAATGGCGATAGATTTATTGTTGAAAAACTGGCAGCTGAGTCACCAAAGTTCTTACGTAAAAACAACACTGGTCCTGTTTTTCAATTCACAGTATTTTGATGTAAAAATTAGAGATGTCCAATAATATCGGCCTGCCGATAAATGCTTTAAAATGTAATATCGGAAATTAACGGTGTCGTTTTTTTTCATTGTCGGTATCGTTTTTTTTAATTTGTTTTTTTGTTTTTGTTTTTTATTAAATCAACATAAAATACACAAGATGCACCAACTCATTCACACAAAAGTGTTGTTTCTTTCTGTTATTAATATTGTGGTTCCTACATTATATATCAATATATATCAATACAGTCTGCAAGGGATACAGTCCGTAAGCACACATGATTGTGCGTGCTGCTGCTCCTAGTACTAACCTTTAACACTTCATTTTACTAATTTCCATTAATTACTAGTTTCTGTGTAACTGTTTTTATATTGTTTTACTTTCTTTTTTATTCAAGAAAATGTTTTTAATTTATTTATCTTATTTTATTAATATTTTAAAAAAAAGGACCTTATCTTCACCATACCTGGTTGTCCAAATTAGGCATAATAATGTGTTATTCCATGACTGTATATATCATTATCGGACATCCCTAAAACCAAGTAATTGTATTTCACTTAGGATTATTTCATATCTTCATTTAAATACAAATATATTTGTATCTTTTTTAGTCAATAAATAATGTGAGCATGTATCATAACATGGAAATCTAAGAGAACGTGTTGTGAATGAGGATGCTTGTGGACTGGTCATTTTTTATTTTTTTAATACACATTTTTATTTTTTTAAAAAACAGTTTTTTCAACGTATTAAATTTTAGACGATTTCTCTTCTTAGTTATTATTTCTCGGGCTGTAGAAAAGAGCCGCTCACAGGGCACAGAGGAGGCGTCAGTGCGACACAGTTGGCGTATCGGTCACATGACCAAAACAGCTCATGATCGGTCACGTGACTTTCTAAAAGCGGTACGCGCACCGGCACAGGGTTTTGCTCTATGAGCTCGACGCATGCGCCGATGCATCGGTGTTGCCGGACCCATCACTAATTAAGAGTACAAAAGCCCTTAAATTGATATATTTGTTAAAAACATTTAAAGTGATTTAGGTAGCCCTTTTTGTCTTTTTTTTTCTTCTTATTTTTTATCCATCCATCCATCTTCTTCCGCTTATCCGAGGTCGGGTCGCGGGGGCAGCAGCCTAAGCTTTGACACTTTGTTATTATGATTGGCTTTTATCTAGTTTGCACTTTGTATTATTTCCATTATCATTATCATCGACTCATCTTTGCCTTATTCTATTTTTTATTTTCCTATTTTAATGCTGTGTTGTTGTTGGGGACAAGTGTTGTAAATGAGCTTTGGCTACAAACACTATGATGCATACATTGGATAACTGTTTCAGATGTCTATGTTTTTGTATCTGTCCCGATTTCAAAGAAACCTCTATATAATAAAAAAGCAGGGAAACTTCCCTCTCCCCAGCCACTTCACCCAGCTCCTCCCGAATGATCCCGAGGCATTCCCAGGCCAGCCGGGAGACATAGTCTTCCCAACGTGTCCTGGGTCTTCCCTGTGGCCTCCTGACCAGATGCCCGAACCAAATTCTGTCTTACCCAACAATGTTTGTATTTGAATATTGTTACTTGAAGACTTATTCCTGGTTACAATTATACTGTTCTCTTTTCACTTTTAACGTCCGCACTGTTTTTATTTTTGATTGGCAACACTAAATGGTCCCTAGTGTGTGGATGTGAGTGTGAATGTTGTCTGTCTATCTGTGTTGGCCCTGCGATGAGGTGGCGACTTGTCCAGGGTGTACCCCGCCTTCCGCCCGATTGTAGCTGAGATAGGCTCCAGCGCCCCCCGCGACCCCAAAGGGAATAAGCGGTAGAAAATGGATGGATGGATGTCTGCATTTTCATTTTGCTTTTATTTTCTTTCATTTCACTTTGTTGTCTGTGAAGCACTTTCAGTCTGCCTTGTGTATGAAAAGTGCTATACAAATAAAGCTGCCTTGCCTTGTTAAAGGGGAACATTATCACAATTTCAGAAGGGTTAAAACCATTAAAAATCAGTTCCCAGTGGCTTATTTTATTTTTCCAAGTTTTTTTCAAAATTTTACCCATCACGCAATATCCCTAAAAAAGCTTCAAAGTGCCTGATTTTAACCATCGTTATATACACCCGTCCATTTTCCTGTGACGTCACATAGTGATGCCAACACAAACAAACATGGCGCATAGAACAGCAAGCTATAGCGACATTAGCTCGGATTCAGACTTGGATTTCAGCGGCTTAAGCGATTCAACAGATTACGCATGTATTGAAACGGATGGTTGTAGTGTGGAGGCAGGTAGCGAAAACCAAATTGAAGAAGAAACTGAAGCTATTGAGCCATATCGGTTTGAACCGTATGCAAGCGAAACCCACGAAAACGACACGACAGCCAGCGACACGGGAGAAAGCGAGGACGAATTCGGCGATCGCCTTCTAACCAACGATTGGTATGTGTTTGTTTGGCATTAAAGGAAACTAACAACTATGAACTAGGTTTACAGCATATGAAATACATTTGACAACAACATGCACTTTGAGAGTGCAGACAGCCCAATTTCATCAATTAATATATTCTGTAGACATACCCTCATTCGCTCTCTTTTCCTGAAAGCTGATCTGTCCAGTTTTGGAGTTGATGTCAGCAGGCCAGGGAAGCTAGGGTCGATATTCTTCTCTTGATCATCTTCGGTGGCATAAGGGACGGTGTGAGCCAAGACATCCAGGGGGTTTAGCTCGCCCGTCTGCGGGAACAAACTGCCGCCATTGCTTGCCGTGCTAGCGAGGTCCTTTGTCCCTGAATTGCTCACACACTCCGGCAGATTCAATGGGGGTCTGGCGGCAGATGTCTTTGACTTTATGGTTGGAAATGCATCTGCTTTGAGTGTCGCAGGATATCCACACATTCTTGCCATCTCTGTCGTAGCATAGCTTTCGTGGGTAAAGTGTGCAGAACAAACGTCCAATTTCTTGCCACTTTCACATCTTTGGGCCACTGGTGCAACTTGAATCCGTCCCTGTTGGTGTTGTTACACCCTCCGACAACACACCGACGAGGCATGATGTCTCCAAGGTACGGAAAACAGTCGAAAAAATGGAAAATAACAGAGCTGATTTGACTCGGTGTTTGAGAAAATGGCGGCTTGCTTCCCGATGTGACGACAGAAAGGCGTTTAATTCGCCAAAATTCACCCATTTAGAGTTCGGAAATCGGTTAAAAAAATATATGGTCTTTTTTCTGCAACATCAAGGTATATGTTGACGCTTACATAGGTCTGGTGATAATGTTTGTCTTATACTTTGCCTAAAATGGTCATACTCTTGTTTGCTCGCGGCTACGATTTCAGTACTATTGAAGATATTTGCTCCTTCTCAACTGTGTGGTAATATTATTTTCACAAAATACAACCAATAGTACGTTAATGTTAAATCTTACTTGTGAAAAGTAATCCCCCGATTCCTATTTTCAACAGTACGCTCCTTTGAACAGGAAAACGGCATTTTTGTTTTCTACCTGTCAACTGTCAGTTTAGGCTGTTCGCCTGCTCCTCATCACCACTTCAAGATGGTGGCCGAATTTCTCGCGTCACAGCAGCCAATGCTGCGTCTACTTATAAGATGTAACACATGAAGACATTCCTATTTCTCAACTAATTCAATTACATGGCGAGTTGGGCCACGGTAAATAGTTGCCTCATTCGTCACATAAAGCGTGAGGATAAAAAGGCAATACTGACATGATAAGACCCGATAAGTCCGAAAGATAAATCAATGATACAGCATTATCTGCACACAGATGCTATCTGGTGGTTGTTTGAGCAGACTGCAGCTTATCCTGGATAGTCCCACATTTGAATGATTCAGTCACATGCAGGAATGAGGCAAAAATACAACTTTACCTACTGTAAGGTTTGTTTGTGGCTGTTTGCCTTGCTTTTCTCTGTGGAATACAACATAAATGTCGGGGAAGAAACACATGCACTCAGATATGAACAATCAAAAGTGGATATTGAATCATTTACAGCATGGTAGGATACATTTATTTATTTATACAAATCAACAGACAGACATTTGGAGTATGAAACCTGCAAAGCATCAAATCTGATGAAAAGCTCTTCAGATAAAAATATATACACAATGGTCAAATTACATTCTTTTTTTCATATTTGTTTTTTTATTTCACAGGGTTGCACTTGCGGTGTTTGTTCATGGGGAAAAAAAAGGAGTGACTTGCATATTCTATGGCTTGTTTCTTTACACCCTGATTAGCATTTGACAACATGTTGCTATTACCTCCATGTGACTAAAGTCAATTAAGTCAATTAGCAGCTGTGCTTACACAAAAACAGACCATTCGGTCCCAACATTGCAACTTCCGGTCTTTGGTTCTCATTCAATCCTACGACACAGTTTAGTCTGTAGCTAATAGAAATAATTGAACTATCTATTAAAAACATTATAATAATTGCAGTCTCTGATTGTACGATATCAAATCAAAAACCTTATTGTGAATAACATGTTGGTGGCAAAAAAACAAATCATCAGGAAATGGGACTGTTAGAATAATTGTATATACCGTATTTTTCGGACTATAAGTCGCAGTTTTTTTTCATAGTTTGACTTATATATGTTTTTTTCCTTTTTTATTATGCATTTTTGGCAGGTGCGACTTATACTCCGAAAAATACGGTACGTTTATCACACAACTCTTAAGCCTAAAGGCTGTAGTTATCTATTGTGCTCAAGCTGTACTTTTTCTTCTCGTGTAAGGACACACAACTTATTATCTTCCACTGCATGTGCGGAGTGGCCTCACCGCAGATGTTTTCTGTCTTTCAGCTTGCTAAAAGCCAAAGGGCGAACCAGCACCTCAACGAAGTTAAGTCATATCAACAGCAGGCAGACAAAGCAGAAACAGGGCGCAATCACAAGGCCCCCAGCACACTCCGTTCTGAATAATCACGTATTGTGTGTACTGAGCAGCTCGCATAATGTTCCACCCCTCCCTTTAGAAGCAGCCTCAGCCATGTAACTAGGGACCTCCTAAACTTAATGGAGGAGCGCGGGGGCTGTTCCTCAGAGCGTAGGGCGAGACTGTAACGGAGTGTGCAGATCCATGCGTTCTCCTCAAGAGCAAAATTGAACTCTGCCTCTACCTGATTCCTTGCTTCTTGTTCTGTTTAATAGATAGTTCGGTGCTTAAACCTGACAGGGGCAATTTTCAGTATTCAAACAAACTATGGCCAACCCAGGTCAGCCCTCTGCTGTTCAAAAATGTAAATGTCAACTATTAATTTTTAAGGACATGTGAGGTAGCTTAAAGCGGCAAAAAACAACATAAGGAAGTTCAGGCAATTTGTGGATCAGCAGCATAAAACTTTACGAAAACAAAACTAATTGGCTAAATCTACAAATACGCACAAGAGCGAAAATGACGGACAAGGACTTTCGCTAAATGAAATATTCGATGTGCTTTATAGACATTTTTGTTCGAGCTGGGCATACACTGTACGATTTTACAACAAAAAAAAATATTCTGTTGATTAAAACTGAATGTCCGACTTCCAAAGCAAAAACCGTTTGTGGAATCCAAGTCAACGCTAACAAAGAAGCAACACAACTTGTGCCTTGATCTGTGCGGAAAACTACACAGAATGAGACACATTTGTAGGTCTGAAACAAACAAATTGATTAATTTGTTGATTAAAAAAAAAGAGCTTTGATTTAAATTCTGTTTCAATTTTCGTTTAATGAATGTAGCTAATAAAAATTGATCAAATTGAGACCGCATGATCATAAAACTTTCAATACGCATACTGTCGGAGGCAGATATTTACATATATCCGAATTTAAGTGTTACTTCTTTTAAATTCATTTTCATATTACAAAACAGCTAGTGTTTTTCTTCCAAATGTGGTCTTTTGGTTGTCTGCAAAACTGTGTGCTTAACCTTGAAGTGAGGAATGTTAGAGAGAGAGATAATGGACATTTGTTTTGGACTGCCAGGGACTTAAGAGGGGAGAGGGTTTTTCGGGGGGCAGACCATCTTAGCGGGGCGATTGAATGTTCTATGCTGGACTGGTCTCAATGTATATATGCAAAATTTTGCAAATATATTACAAAATACCTATTCTGTCTCTGGTGGTTTTTCTACTCAGCTTTAAGTGTCAAAAAGAGAGCTTGGGAACGACTTGTGACTTGAATTCCCTGGGAGGAACAAATGGTCATCAAACACAACAATACATAGTTTCCGCATGGCCACTGGAAAGAGTGCACATTATTTTTCGTAAAACACGTATTGAGGCTATAAAGTGTGTTTTATCAGATAAATCAAATAAACCAGTTGCTAGGTTACTCAATTACTAAGATAATCGATAGCTGCAGACATATCACCGCCGCTCTTAAAGTGATTTGCGTAGACCTTTTCACATAAGGGGTCAAATGTTGCAACCGTGCTAGATCACAGAAGACCGGTTTTGATTGAAGGCAGGACAACATGGGTTGTTACTATATAGCAGTGGTGTGCCGTCGGGGCCAGCAAGGCCTTCTCCGCTGGCCTAACACAACCAGAAATCATCATCATAATTAAAGATAATATGTACTTTCCCTAAATATCATGTCATATTACGCTCCTACCAGTGCTGTTGTTTTTAGGTTGGAGTTTGTATCTAATCAGAATTCAGCTAGCTTATGCTGTACGAAATCTGCCCGGGGCCTTCAGAATCAACAATGTAAGTGAACGGACACATACAGTTGATAGATAATTGCCAAAGCCAATCAGATCACGAGTTGTTGTCAGTAAGGCTTTCTAGCTGGCCTCACGTTGAAAGTGACATTTACACGTCCTGTGATTGGATACTCACTTGGGAGTCCCAAGTGACTATCCAATCACAAGTTGTGAAAACAGGAAGTGGCACCGGAGCCATAGAAAGCCACAGAAAACTCACCGGTACTCACTTTTTTATCCCACAAAGAAGGAGAGCAAAATGTTGATTAGGTGGCAAATATATATTTGCAAGGCCATTTTCAAGAAGGATACTTAAAAGAAACTAGATCGTGTGAGAGGAAGTCAGCCGACACCGGAAGCTAGCTCAGCTGTCCCAGCGGTGAAATGGTTTTCCCGCCACTTTCAACCGACTACAAGCGGCACCACTGGCTTATGCGGGGTCGGATGGGTGCTACAAATTGTGAGTTCAAATATTTTATTTTTTAATGTTTCATTTGTTTTATACAACTTTTTTAATTTTGACAGTACCACGTAAGATATGTTTTAATTGCTGGAGCGGGTTTATTGAATGTTAAATGCGCCGAAAAATAGACCGTTTTGAAAACTGTTGAGTGGATTCAATGGTCAGTAGTGTGCAAGTGTCATACTTGCTAACCCTCCCGGATTTTCCGGAAGACTCCCGAAATTCAGCGCCTCTCCCGAAAACGTCCCGGGACAAATTTTCTCCCGAAAATCTCCCGAAATTCAGGCGGACTCAGGTCCTCCACAATATAAAAAAGCGTACCTGCCCAATCACGTTATAACTATAGAATGATGGAGGGCGAGTTCTTGGTTTCTTATGTGGGTTTATTGTTAGGCACTTTCATTAACGTCCTCCCAGCGTGGCAACAACACACAACAACAGCAGTCACTTTTTTGTATACCGTAAAGCAGTTCGTCTGCCGTAAACAGCAATGTTGTGACACTCTTAAACAGGACAATACTGCCATCTAGTGCATTTGATGAAAGCACTTTTGTGCGTGCCACACAGCAATGCATCATCAGAGAGGGTGTTCAGCATGGTTAGAAAAATAGTGACAGAGAATAGAACAAGGATGGACAATTCAACCCTTAACTCAACAATGAGTAGATGAGTGTTATGTGTGTGTATATGTGTAAATAAATGAACACTGAAATTCAAGTATTTATTTTTTATATATATATATATATATATATATATATATATATATATATATATATATATATAAAAAAATAAAAAATAAAAATAAATAAAATATATATATATATATATATATATATATATATATATATATATAAATAATAAAATAAATATATATATATATATATATATATATATATATATATATATATATATATATATATATATATATATGAAATACTTGACTTGGTGAATTCTAGCTGTAAATATACTCCTCCCTTTTAGCCACGCCCCCAACTACGCCCCCGTCCCACCCCGACCACGCCCACCCCCTCCCGAAATCAGAGGTCTCAAGGTTGGCAAGTATGGCAAGTGTGTTCCTGTATAGTATCTCCAGCCGTGTCCATGTGGTGGCATCAATTACGATATTTTGAAAGGTGAAATCGGACTAGGTAGGACATCACTGAAGGCCTAGGTGAGAAACGCACGGCCCGCCACTGCTATATAGATATACCAACAGATATCGATACTATAACCATCCAAACAGTAAGTACGGTTCTGCACTTAATGACAAATATAATATAGACCCAAATAAACAATGTTTTGTTTGGTAGAAATAAGAATGAAAAAGACGGGTTGTCTTATATTTGTGCACTTAAGATGTGACTTTAAAGTTTTGCTACTTACGTATAAAATACTACACGGTCTAGCTCCATCCTATCTTGCTGATTGTATTGTACCATATGTCCCGGCAAGAAATCTGCGTTCAAAGAACTCCGGCTTATTAGTGATTCCCAGGGCCCAAAAAAAGTCTGCGGGCTATAGAGCGTTTTCTATTCGGGCTCCCGTACTATGGAATGCCCTCCCGGTAACAGTTAGAGATGCTACCTCAGTAGAAGCATTTAAGTCCCATCTTACAACTCATTTGTATACTCTAGCCTTCAAACAGACCACCCTTTTAGACCAGTTGATCTGCCGTTTCTTTTCTGCTCTGCCCGCCTCTCCTTCGTGGAGGGGGGGGGGGGGCACAGGTTCGGTGGCCACGGATGAGGCTGTCCAAAGTCGGGACCCGGGGTGGACCGCTTGCCTGTGCATCGTTTGGGGACATCTCTGTGCTGCTGACCTGTCTCCGCTCGGGATGGTCTCCTGCTGGCCCCACTATAGACTGGACTCTCACACTATTATGTTAGATCCACTATGGACTGGACTCTCACACTATTATGCTAGATCCACTATGGACTGGACTCTCACAATATAATGCTAGATCAACTCGACATCCATTGCACCGGTCGCCCAGGAGGGGCGGTCCCCACATCTGTGGTCCCCTCCAAGGTTTCTCATTGTCCCATTGGGTTGAGTCTTTCCTTGCCCTGATGTGGGATCTGAGCCGAGGATGTCGTTGTGGCTTGTGTAGCCCTTTGAGACACTTGTGATTTAGGGCTATATAAATAAACATTGATTGATTGATATTTGTGTCCATGTGGCACTTTTCAAATACTTAAAAGTAAAAATCTTTGGCAAAAATAATTGGTTTTCCTATTAATTTAGTTTTAGTTTCACCTTAAAATATTATTTAAGTTATCTAAAATTGACCAATTACGGCAGTTCAGAAGTTGACAATCGCACTGTTTTCACAAACGATGCCTAACGCGACGAGAAATCTAGTTTTTGAGTAAAAGTAAGTCAGAATCAGAGTAATTTGACAGTGAAGGCCCAGCTTAAATCAAAAACGATATAAGCAAGCATCTTAGGTGAGGATTAAAGTGCCAGCACAGCCTCTGTGCGATCGATGTGGTAATCGACAAATTGTACAAGCCCTAAAGTCTAAATCTAGTTTTTGAGTAAAAGTAAGTCAGAATCATACTAAATTGACAGTGAAGGCCCAGCTCAAATGAAAAACGATATAAGCAAGCATCTCAGGTGAGGATTAAAGTGCCAGCAGAGCCTCTGTGCGTTCGACGTGGTAGTCGACAAATTGTACAAGCCCTAAAGTCTAAAGCCCGAAAGCAAAAGTGCAGAGAAGGCAAACTTGAGGACCAGCTGAAAAAAAAAAAAACTGTCTTTCTCTTTAATGGCGCCGCCTTTCTTCATCAAGCCGACAGGAAAATGTTGAGGAAAATACTCCAGGCTGACACGAGCGAGCGCCGTCTAATCCGCTATAGTCGGTCTTCTGCTGCTTCTCTGTATCACTTCAGCTAAATCCTTTCCCCTCTCCATCTCTGGAACCTGAAAGACGGCCACCCCTGTGGCGTGCGGCCAATCGCCGCCATTGTCGGCAGTCGCGGGAAGCAGAGAGAGGAAGTAGAAATATTGTGTTTCTGTTGCGAAACACTCTCAAATGGGGTGCCCTCACATTATTAGAGGAGGATGACTGTAGAGAGGGAAGCAGTACAAACTTGTTTCTTGGTCAGGGGTCCTCAAGCATCAACTTTTCTCACACAGCTCAATTTGTGCGAGCAGCTCGTCAAACACTAAAATGGTGGTGTTGACATGAAGCAGCCATGAGGAGCAGCCAGGGATTGTGCGGTCAAGGAAAGTGTGAAAATAAACTACTTAGCGTCCTCCAGCTGACACTGGAATACTTCAAAGGTCCAAAATGCATTACTTGCATCCATAATAACCGGTGTGGGTAAATGTTCCATGAACTAATCTCACTAATGATCAATCCTCCTCCTCTTCAGTACTCATAAAAATACACTAATATACCTGCAGAGCAGCTGTTCCTTAACAAGGTCTGAGCATATTCAAATGAACTAGTAAACAAACACAGAGGAAATACAGCAAATGATTACCAGCAAATACACATTCAGTACAGCCCGTCTGCCTGTTGCACTTTTTCTTTTCGAGGTAATCCAATTTGGGCACAAGTCAACAGAGTTAGCGTCAACAAAGTGAGCTGCATCGGCGTAATGGAGCGAGCACAACGCACGGTTATCAAGAGCGACTAGGAGAGACTCTCTGCAGGACAAGAGCCCATTCAGATTGCAACGATTCCGCAGAGGAGTGTTATCTAATTAGCGGCCTAAGTGACTGATGAATCACACGTCGAGGATTGCCCCGCGTGGGCGAGCGCGCCGATCTGCGTTAAATAGACCCCCACTTCTTAAATACCTCCCTTAAACTAGTCAATCACCATATTCATGCACCAGATGGTGTTCTGACAGGAACGCCGTCATCGTTTTGAAGCAGAGGAGGAAATCCTGGTCTTTGTCTATTGCTTTCTCCTGGTATAGGCCTTTGCTTGCATAAGTTTTGCCTAAAATTGTCGCATCAGAGCCGTAACTAGGGATGATGTTCGTTAAGAAATGATCGAGTTCGAGCCCATTATCGAATCCTCTTATCGAAACGATTCCTTACCGAATCCAGATAAGTTGTTGTGTGTGCACTGAGTTCCAAAAGCCATAGATGTTATACGCTGTTTATATGGAGGAAAAGCGGACGTGACTGAGGACGTGATGCGGTCGTTATAGGGTGAAGGTTTCAGGTGAGAGAGGACGCTAAAGGCACGACCCCAGTGAGCATAAAGTGCTGCTATGTGCGTTGTAAATAAAAAAAATCACATGGACGAGGTGCCGCTCACTTTGGACATCCCGGTGAAGCACACTGGAGAAGAAGGGGACCAGCACGGTAGCCAATCCATACGCACAACAGGGCAAGAGAAGTCAGCGTTTACCGTATTTTTCGCAGTTTTTTTGGCCAGGGGTGCGACTTATACTCAGGAGCGACTTATGTGTGAAATTATTATCACATTACCGTAAAATATCAAACAATATTATTGATCTCATTCACGTAAGAGACTAGACGTATAAGATTTCATGGGATTTAGCGATTAGGAGTGACAGATTGTATAGCATGTTCTATATGTTATAGTTATTTGAATGACTCTTACCATAATATGTTACGTTAACATACCAGTTGCTTATTTATGCCTCATATAACGTACACTTATTCAGCCTGTTGTTCACTATTCTTGATTTATTTGAAATTGCCTTTCAAATGTCCATTCTTGGTGTTGGCTTTTATCAAATACATTTCCCCCAAAAATGCGACTTATACTCCAGTGCGACTTATATATGTTTTTTTCCTTCTTATTGCAAGGTGATGGCCTGAAAACGTATTTTCAAAAATTTATTCTGAATTCCTATAAAAAATTAAATAAATTAATATATTTTAAATATGTATATAAAGTATTTATTTTTCAAAATGATTTTTGAAAATTATGATTGGGTTTTATCAAATAAATTTCCCCAAAAAATGCGACTTATACTTTTCCTTTTTTATTATGCATTTTCGGCCGGTGCGACTTATACTCCGAAAAATACGGTACTGTTGTGCTAGCTTGCTATGCTAATGGACAACGAGACTGACTTTGAAAATGAGGAGACGGAATCTGGCGTGTTTGATGGAGAACTTGCCCAGCTGTTCATTTCGGACACAGAAGATGAGAACTTTGATGGGTTTGTGGATGAGGTTTGATTAAAAAAAAAATAATAGTACATTGATAAATACTTTAATAAAGTACAACCGAACTCAGCTTTGCTCCTGCTGCCTTTTTAAAACAGTGTCCATGCATGCTAGCTTATGTTTTAAGATATTTATCCATGCCTGCGCCCAAAAATACGCTGCGCCTTATTTATGCGTTAAATACAGAAATAGCACCCGTAACTGACACGGCGCATTTTAATACGGTGCGCCCTATGGTCGCGAAAATACGGTATAGTGGCTTCGATAACGGGAACCGGTTCTCAAAAAGGGATTGGAATCCATGGAATCGGTTCTTTTCTTATCGAACAATCGGGAGAACTGGTTTGGAACATCATCCCTAGTCATAACAGTAGAATGTATCTGCAAAGCAGGACATGGTGCTGTCACACAGCAACATAATCACGTGAATACAATTGCTTTCAACACAAAAGGTCCCAGGATTGCGGAATACCTTTATACACAGGTAGCGTCCCGCCTCTGTTACGGCTCTGATACTACCTCAAGATGCCAGAAAGTGACCTCATTAAGTGTCATTGCCATTTATATAAACTAGCAACAGGTAAAAATAAAGTGTGACCTTTCCAGGCAGTATTAAAGGGGCTTTTTGCTGCTGGTATGAACTGGAGTCTTTTAGTCGATCTAAGCCTCCACACCCCCAATGTCAGCGCTGCTTTGAGCAACAGTTATAAAACCTTCAGTGGTTTTAGCCCCCAGCCCTTCGTCCAGCTCACCTCTGTCAAAGAGGGTGGCCGCGCCCTCGGAGGGGGCCAGCACGCCCCTGTCGGTCCGTTCCAGCTTGCGGTGCTTGCGCGGCTCCGGGGGAGTCTCCTCTTGAGTGAAGACGGCGCGGATTCGCTCGGCGCACACATTGCTGGCCTCCCTGGTCTCCTTGGAGAGTTGCGATAGGCTGAGGAAGCCGTGGGGGAGGTCGTCCACCACGCACAGCGTGACGGGCTTCCCGATGTTCCTCAGGCGCTTGGCAAACATGACGGAGTCATCCAGCATGGGGTCCAGAGCACAAGCCTGAGAGGGGTGGGGGCGATGAAAAGCACATTCAGATTCCCTGCAGTCGTGTCAAGCATCTTAATGAAGGGATGGAAAAAAAGGAAACGAGTGGCCATCTCTCTTTTGTCCGAGCCATATTTACCTTCTCACTGACTCACAGGAGCCATTTTAAAAAGGACAAACACTATCTTGTAGGCTCCTTTGATGGACAGTTTATGCACAACCCGTTGTTTGCAGTTTTGGATATTATTATACAAAGTTTTCTTCTGATAAGCACTTATTCTACCAAAGATGTTACCATTTAATGTGGGACAATTTACACGAGGAGTATTTTTTTCAAATGGCACATTTAGAATAGAATAGAATAGAAAGTACTTTATTGATCCCTGGGGGAAATTCAGTACCACAGTTCGCTCACAATAGACAATACGATACAGCATTATTATTCACATGTGAATAATATAAATCAGGGGTCCCTAAACTACGGCCCGCCAGCATCCAAAATCAGGCCAGCGGGAAGTCCCAAGTATTTAAAATAAATTTTAAAAAAAATAAATAAATAAATTTAAAAAATTCTGTCATTTCTTATCCACTTTGTACTGCTTGCTACTCACGGTGTCTCCTAGCTGCTCAGGCAAATCATATTGTCTAAAAATGCATTTTCTCATCGATAACGTGACATCATCGCGCACGCGGGAAGTGCGCGCTATATATATATATATATATATATATATATATATATATATATATATATATACTGTACATACATGTGTATACATATACATATATATGTACACACACACACACACACACACACACACACACACACACACACACACACACACACACAGGCCCCCGGCCAAATTGTTTTAACCCAATGCAGCCCCCGAGTCAAAAAGTTTGGGGACCCCTGATATAAATATATTATACATATATTCTACATTTAAGTTCAGTCAAGAAGGAACATATGCATTATACAGTATGAAGGACCTCCTGTGTCGTTCCGTGTTATATTTTGGGAATCTTGCAAATCTGTCTTCACATAGTATAAGATAATTTTAAATTAAGGCTATTTAAATGGGAGCCCGCATGTTCAATGAAAAAAACTTGGAAGAGATTGAAATTTTTATATCAGATTCCTAAAAACTTTAAAGTGTTGTCATGATATAATATATGATCTTTGACTAGCTTTTTTTTTTTTTTACCAGAAACAAGGTAACACAAATGGTTTAGGTGTGTAAAGTAAATACATATGATATCGAAATCACTACACTAACTTCAGTTGTTTTTTTAATATTATTTATTCATTCTTTGTGTGTTGTCTCAGAGTGATATGTGATCACATTTACACAGATGTTTTTACAAATAACCCAGCTAACAATTTTGGTTCCCAGAAAGTTGTGATTACGTTAGCCTCTTAGGGAAAATATCGTTACCTATTTTATGTTTTTTATTTAGCCTTTATTTAACCAGGTAAAATCCCATTGAGATCAAAGATCTCTTTTCCAAGGAAGACCTGGCCAAGAGGGCATTTGGGTCGCTTTTTGGTTCCATATTGGTGCAAACGGCAAGCATTTTTTCGATTTGCAAAACATTACATATTACTTTTTTTGAATGTTACAGAATGTTCTGCGATGGCAATGCTTGAAGTCTGCGTATTCATTTCAGACAAAATTGAAGAGGGAGGTTTGCCAAACATAAAAGAATACAGGTAATCACCAATAGGCTGTTATGTGGACACACACACACACACACACACACACACACACACACACACACACACACTGGTTATCATTTGGAATGGGGACCAAGTTTTTGATCATCACTTGTGGGGACCACCTTTTCTACAGGTAGTGGAGGCAGTGGCCATTTTGATGGCCACTGCCCAGTTAGTTCATACACGTCTTTAAATCTCTGGATTGATGAAGTCATGTGCTGATTATTCTTACTGGGGACCCTGGGGAAAAGAGTTAATATGGTTCATGGGGACCAAATTTTAATAATTTTGCATAATTCACACAAATTTGTACGTGACTGCTGAGGACCATTTAAAAAAAAAAAAAAAAGTTCAAATGAAATATGACATGATGGTCAGAATACAGCACTACAGATGTCCTCTTATAGGAAATTTCACCACTTAAATGTTCAAGCAAATCCTGCATCTTCTGTGACATTACTGAAAACTGCTATTTAGCAGTAATGAAGTTGTCTGCAACTCCAACTATGGAAAATTCTGAATGTGAGTCATACTTTAAGGTAATAATGTTTTATAATCACGCTGTATGAAAATGTCATCCTAAGGAACACTAGACCAGATTTTGTTTTTGGAAAAATATATTACTTTTAACTAAGGATGGAAACCATACAGAATCACAGTACTATTAATGCCAGGATAACAAATGTTTCACTATTCACTTAGGCATCTTCAGAATGGATCTGACTATCATTTAAAAAGGTTTCCCTTTAAGGGACCTGTTTTTTTGTCCCCATACCGTCAGAGGTCCCCTAAAGGTGACTGTGTAAACAGAGCGATGTCCCCATTGGGTAAGTGAGGAGGCTTGAGGTGTGGGGAGGCGGGGTTGAGGTGGGCGGGGTTTGGTGGTAGCGGGGGCTGTATATTGTAGCGCGGAAGAGTTAGGGCTGCAAGGGATTCTGGGTATTTGTTCTGTTGTGTTTATGTTGTGTTACGGTGCGCGGATGCTCTCCCAAAATGTGTTTG
Organism: Nerophis lumbriciformis; assembly: GCF_033978685.3. Taxonomy (NCBI): domain Eukaryota; kingdom Metazoa; phylum Chordata; class Actinopteri; order Syngnathiformes; family Syngnathidae; genus Nerophis; species Nerophis lumbriciformis. Next base: position 427,511 of record NC_084551.2, read on the forward strand.
TCATTCTTGTTTGGTGTGGGTTCACAGTGTGGCGCATATTTGTAACAGTGTTAAAGTTGTATATACAGCCACCCTCAGTGTGACCTGTATGGCTGTTGATCAAGTATGTCTTGCATTCACTCATGTGTGTCTGTAGAGGCTGCATACAACATGTGACTGGGCTGGCACGCTGTTTGTATGGAGAAAAAGCGGACGCGACGACAGGTTGTAGAGGACGCTAAAGGCAGTGCCATCACGGCACGCCCTCAATATTATTGTCCGGGTGAAAATCGGGAGAATGGTTGCCCCGGGAGATTTTCGGGAGGGGCACTGAAATTCCGGAGTCTCCTGGAAAAATCGGGAGGGACACACAACGCTTTTTTCGCCACACAGCAAGCGTTGATTGTGACAATCTTTTGTACCAAAATAACACTTCAGTTTGCATTGATTAAAGCAAACCATAGCAGACTGAACAACAACACAGTACGTCAACTACCTACTCAGTGGCCTAGTGGTTAGAGTGTCCGCCCTGAGATCGGGAGGTTGTGAGTTCAAACCCCGGCCGAGTCATACCAAAGACTATAAAAATGGGACCCATTACCTCCCTGCTTGGCACTCAGCATCAAGGGTTGGAATTGGGGGTTAAATCACCAAAAATGATTCCCGGGCACGGCACCGCTGCTGCCCACTGCTCCCCTCACCTCCCAGGGGGTGAACAAGGGTGATGGGTCAAATGCAGAGAACAAATTTCACCACACCTAGTGTGTGTGACAATCATTGGGACTTTAACTTAACTTTAACTACTTTAACCTCAACAACCCCCCCCACACTGTGAATACAATGCCAGATGAAGTATAAACAATAAAACATTAAATATTAAGAGGATGTGAAAGTCCCATTCCTACCTTGTTTACTTTCCTGACAACTTCCCAAAAGTTTTGTAATCAATCACAAATATAGAGCAGCTAAACTGCGGCAAACATGGGGAAGTGTAGAGAGAGTTTTGCATATATTACACTTCATGCCCTATAATCATTTGTGTAATTTTAAATGATATATACACGTGTCTTATAATGCACACAAATGAGCGGGATGTGTGTTATGTGCGACCGTGTGTTGACTTTATGTGCTGGTTATAGTTAATTTACACCAGGAGTGGGGAAAGTTGTTGCATTGGGTCATATATATTGATGCTGTGCTCCAACCACGAGAAAATAAGCTTGAGGTCGGTAACTAGGACATTTTTATCGATCTCCGCATGAGGCCGGTAAAATCTGTCCAATATCAAGTTTGCAACAGAATTGATTTAGTCAAAAACACACAGCCATTCTTGTTAAACATCTGATGTGTCGTGCGTCGCACTGTAGACAACTGGCAGGCTGTTGTGTGGAAGTCCATTAACTGGAATTCCATCCATCCATCTTTAAACAATGGAAATAAACATGTACTCTTTGGGGCCCCCTAGTGGCCGCGGGGCCCTAAGCAGCCGCTTACTTCGCTTACGTCTTTGGCCAACTTAACCTGACCCTCGCCAGATCCTTGTAGTTCGCTGAGCTCCACACAGCTCAGTGAACTACAAGGATCTGGCGAGAGTCAGGTTAGGCCAGCTCTGAGTAGGGGTGTAAATCTTTGGGCACCTTTGATTCCGATTCATGGGGTGATAATTAGATTCAGAATCTGTTCTCGATTCAACACGATTGTCACAATGTATTTTTTGGTATAATAATTATACTGACACTGTTTCAAAACAGGTTGCAAGATAGAAAAAGCCACTCCTGGTTTCATGGTGATGGCCTGAAAACATCTTTTCAAAAATTGATTCGGAATTCCTATAAAAAATAAATAAATATATTTTAAATATGTATATAAAGTATTTATTTTTCAAATTGATTTTTGAAAATTATTAATCGAGATAAAGAAGAACCGCGATTCGCATGTAAATCTATTTTGTTGTGCACCCTAAAGTATAGGGCTATTTTTTTTCTGAAGATCGCAACTCAGACAAAATAAATAGACAATATCAAATGTCTACTGCTGGCTCTCTGGAATATACAAAATGTAAGTAATATTGAAGAGAGAAGTCTGGCCCACTGGTCCTTAGCTTTCTGGAAACATGGACCCCAAAACTATTAAGCGGATTGTGCAGACACATCATTTAAAAAATGCGTTACGACGTTAATACGTACATCCTAGAGACTGTTAATGTCCGCAGTCGCTGCTCTTTTGACTGGAAATATTTTTTAAATGGGCTCAGAGGTACTTTTTTTAAAAGTCTAATGTTTAAACCATAGCATCTGCAAACATAGGTCATTACATTTACTACCTGTGTTTTACCGATGCAAAAAAAGGTGTTTCTTTGTCCTAATTTGGTCAGGCACCCTGCGACTAATTGTGGCATCTATTAAAAAGATGGAAAAAATATGATGCTTTCAAAATATCACAACTGTATGTTTGAATGCTTGAAAATGTTAACAGTTTTTTTCATTAAAGATATCCCGATCATAGTATCGGATCGAGGCCAGATATTTGCATTTTTTAACTGATCGACGGTCGTCTAGCGAGTTGCTGAGCCCAGTCGATCTTTACCACACCTTTCTCCCAGTGTTTACATGGCCAAAGATTGTACTCTCGTGAAAACTCTCTTACAAAGGGATGCACACTCAAGGAGCCACATATTATATTTCCGAATTCTTTGTTACACACATGCAATAAGTGCGTGAATTCCAGGAGGGTGCGTGTCTTGCCAGAACACCATGCTCGAATATAAAAGCAAGCTACAACCAACGCGCAGTCTATCCACAGATATTAATCCTCACCATATGGCGGGAAATTACCTTTCTGCCAATCACCGGGGGACTTGAGGTGGGGGGGCAGGGGGTTATAGTATTTTTATTTTTTTATTTTTGTCATAAAGAAATACAATGATGTGTGCTTACGGACTGTATCCCTGCAGACTGTATTGATATATAATGTATATATTGTGTTTTAATAAAAATAAAAATAAATATCCATCCATCCATCCATCCATCTTCTTCCGCTTATCCGAGGTCGGGTCGCGGGGGCAGCAGCCTAAGCAGGGAAGCCCAGACTTCCCTCTCCCCAGCCACTTCGTCCAGCTCTTCCTGTGGGACCCCGAGGCGTTCCCAGGCCAGCCGGGAGACATAGTCTTCCCAACGTGTCCTGGGTCTTCCCCGCGGCCTCCTACCGGTCGGACGTGCCCTAAACACCTCCCTAGGGAGGCGTTCGGGTGGCATCCTGACCAGATGCCCGAACCACTTCATCTGGCTCCTCTCGATGTGGAGGAGCAGCGGCTTTACTTTGAGTTCCCCCCGGATGGCAGAGCTTCTCACCCTATCTCTAAGGGAGAGCCCCGCCACCCGGCGGAGGAAACTCATTTCGGCCGCTTGTACCCGTGATCTTGTCCTTTCTGTCATAACCCAAAGCTTATGACCATAGGTGAGGATGGGAACGTAGATCGACCGGTAAATTGAGAGCTTTGCCTTCCGGCTCAGCTCCTTCTTCACCACAACGGATCGATACAGCGTCCGCATTACTGAAGACGCCGCACCGATCCGCCTGTCGATCTCACCATCCACTCTTCCCTCACTCGTGAACAAGACTCCGAGGTACTTGAACTCCTCCACTTGGGGCAAGATCTCCTCCCCAACCCGGAGATGGCACTCCACCCTTTTCCGGGCGAGAACCATGGACTCGGACTTGGAGGTGCTGATTCTCATCCCAGTCGCTTTACACACGGCTGCGAACCGATCCAGTGAGAGCTGAAGATCCTGGCCAGATGAAGCCATCAGGACCACATCATCTGCAAAATGCAGAGACCTAATCCTGCAGCCACCAAACCAGATCCCCTCAACGCCTTGACTGCGCCTAGAAATTCTGTCCATAAAAGTTCAGAACAGAATGGGTGACAAAGGGCAGCCTTGGCGGAGTCCAACCCTCACTGGAAACGTGTCCGACTTACTGCCGGCAATGCGGACCAAGCTCTGGCAAAAATAAATATATATTTTTTAACTTCTTGTGCGGCCCGATGGTTGGGGACCACTGTAGTAGAGTATCAATAAATAAATCATACTAAAGTGATTAGATCGATATATATATATTTGTTGTTCTTATTAAAACAAAAACCTTTCAAGGTGTTTCTTTGTTATTGTTAACAAACTCAAAGACTAAGTCTCTGGATACAGAAAGGGGTTGAGGGCAAAACCCAAATGATTTAAATGGGAGCCAATAGTCATTTTTGCTTTTGTTTAGTTATTGTGCACTAGCCACTTTATTTTGTTAAAAACATGTATGTAGCATTCAATACCCCACATTTAATATATCATCTGATTTACAACAAAACTACACAATTCTAAATGTATTAAGGTAATATTTACAAAAATGTGTTCCTTGCTCTAAAACAAGTCCAGTTCTACAAATCTATTGTCCATGTCTCGAATCAGGACTCAAAATCACATTTGATTAGGAGCCAAAAATATTGATCAGAACATCCCTAGATTTTTTTATATCGTTCCTTGGGTCCATCAGAAATGCCGGTCTTAATTTTAAAAACTGGCAGAGATCTGCATCACATATCAAGATAGATAATTATGCTCAATTCCATCACCCCTGAAAGACCACCAGAGTTTCATATACAATTTTGACCAAATCAGACCCTACATTCAAACCTCATCGGCGGTATAGCTCGGTTGGTAGAGTATCCGTGCCATCAACCTGAGGGTTGCAGGTTCGATCCCCGCTTCCGCCATCCAAGTCACTGCCGTTGTGTCCTTGGGCAAGACACTTTACCCACCTGCTCCCAGTGCCACCCACACTGGTTTAAATGTAACTTAGATATTGGGTTTTCACTATGTAAAGCGCTTTGAGTCACTAGAGAAAAGCGCTATATAAATATAATTCACTTCACTTCACTTCACTTCACTTCACTTCACTCATCGGTCAACTGCATGGTCAGTTTATGGAAATCCCTACGTATTGCTAATCTTCTAGCAAATATATGCAGACAGCATGATGAAAACATTAGCAGACTTGAATACATTAGAAGGCGTGGGCTGTTTGCAATAGCATTAGTCCGTTCCAGTTATTCAAGGTCTTTAATGCGCAGACTGCGAACACTAATCACCCAAAGGGGTGATAAACTTCTAGCATTTGTGTACATATGTGTACTGGAAATCTTCCAGCTGCAACTTACCACGAGGTGAACAGGCGGGAGAGCTTTCAGCATGCTATCAGGGGCCAGCAGAGGGGAGCAGAAGGGGTCCTTGACCACGGGCGAACTGAGCAACTTCATCTCAGACAGCTGCTCCGAGCGCAGGGGCTCAAAGCCCAGCGGGAACTCTGATCCATCCTCGCCTCCAGAGGGCGGTATGGCCACGGACGACAGATCGCCAAGAAAAGGGGTATCAGGTTCACTGGAGATGGAGAAACTGACTTGTTCGGGCTGCAGGAAGAGTTAAGTGTAAGTCAGTCAACACAAGTCAGATATTTTCATTTCTTCTCCTGAACCGCTGCACACAAATAGGTTAAAGAGGAACATTATCACAATTTCAGAATTGTTAAAACCATTAAAAATCAGTTCCCAGTGGCTTATTATATTTTTCGAAGTTTTTTTCAAAATGTTACCCATCACGCAATATCCCTAAAAAAAGCTTCAAAGTGCCTGATTTTAACCATCGTTATATACACCCGTCCATTTTCCTGTGACGTCACATAGTGAAGCCAACACAAACAAACATGGCGGAAAGAACAGCAAGCTATAGCGACATTAGCTCGGATTCAGACTCGGATTTCAGCGGCTTAAGCGATTCAACAGATTACGAATGTAGTGAAACGGATGGTTGTAGTGTGGAGGCAGGTAGCGAAAACCAAATTGAAGAAGAAACTGAAGCTATTGAGCCATATCGGTTTGAACCGTATGCAAGCGAAACCGACGAAAACGACACGACAGCCAGCGACACGGGAGAAAGCGAGGACGAATTCGGCGATCGCCTTCTAACCAACGATTGGTATGTGTTTGTTTGGCATTAAAGGAAACTAACAACTATGAACTAGGTTTACAGCATATGAAATACATTTGGCAACAACATGCACTTTGAGAGTGCAGACAGCCCAATTTTCATCAATTAATATATTCTGCAGACATACCCTCATGTCAGCAGGCCAGGGAAGCTAGGGCCGATATTCTTCTCTTGATCATCTTGGGACGGTGTGAGCCAAGACATCCAGGGGGGTTTAGCTCGCTCCTCTGCGGGAACAAACTGCCGCCATTGCTTGCCGTGCTACCGAGGTCCTTTGTCCCTGAATTGCTCACACACTTCGGCAGATTCAATGGGGGTCTGGCGGCAGATTTCTTTGACTTTATGGTTGGAAATGCATCTGCTTTGAGTGTCGCAGGATATCCACACATTCTTGCCATCTCTGTCGTAGCATAGCTTTCGTCGGTAAAGTGTGCGGAACAAATGTCCAATTTCTTGCCACTTTGGCATCTTTGGGCCACTGGTGCAACTTGAATCCGTCCCTGTTTGTGTTGTTACACCCTCCGACAACACACCGACGAGGCATGATGTCTCCAAGATACTGAAAACAGTCGAAAAAAACGGAAAATAACAGAGCTGTTTTGACCCGGTGTTTGAGAAAATGGTGGATTGCTTCCCGATGCGACGTCACGTTGTGATGTCATCGCTCCGAGAGCGAATATTTAATTCGCCAAAATTCACCCATTTAGAGTTCGGAAATCGGTTAAAAAAATATATGGTCTTTTTTCTGCAACATCAAGGTATATATTGACGCTTACATAGGTCTGGTGATAATGTTCCCCTTTAAGTTCAAAATGAGTTAAAGCATTTACCCCTCACCGAGAAATACAACACTACTGACTTTGAATTTCTCACAGAGCTCAAAGTGCTCCACATAACATCCACTGTAGCTGGAGAGCATTTTGCCAAATCACCACAAAATTTGGTACACACCTTTAGGGAACTGACAAGCACGTGTTTGTCAAAGTGGAAAAACATGTCCATCATGAAGCAAAACATCTTTCCAGTGGCAAGGATGGGACAAGTCATTTACCATTTTTCTATTTATTCTAAACTTGTGACAATGTCTCTAAAGCAGAGGTGTCCAAAGTGTGGCTAATTAACGGCCCGTGACACGTTCTAAACATACTATTAAAAAAACAAACAAGTGGAATAAAATAGCAAAGGTGAAATGTAACAAGAACAAGTTGCAATGTTGACTCATAACACAGAGCTGACTTGCAGGCGGGTTTTTTCTTCAAAAAAAAATAATGAATCAAAATCAATGTTATGAAATATTGACCTCTTAAAGGCTCCAATTACTTCATATGAAATATTCCACTTTGAAATATTTTTTCAGTTAAATGTTGCATAATTTGTGTGTTTGCCATATAAAAACCAATGTTTTCTTTGACAAAAAGGTCATAAACGTGGTTCCTGGTTTGATCCCCTGCTTTTGCCATCTTAGTCACGTCCGTTGTATCTTTGAGCAGGACACTTCAACCTTGCTCCTGATGGGTTGCGGTGTGAATGTGTCAAAGCGCTTTGAGTACCTTGTACATAGAAAGGCGCTATACAGGTATAACCCATTTACCATTTAAAACAAACAAATTAAATAAGAAAATAAAACAATAATAGAATTATGACTTATTTTTAGAACGTTTATGAGTGTGTATATGAATGTTCTCATTCATCCAGGTCCTTGTAATCTCAGGGCATTCAATCAATTGCAACTGGACTGTTTGGTTTGTCATAGAAGACTTTCGCCTTCCATCCGAGCAGGCTTCATCAGTTCATGCTCATAGACTTCGATTGGTCAGATCTAGTCTTAGACTTCAATTGGTCAGATCTAGTCTGATTAAATCTGACCAATCAAAGTCTAAGACTAGATCTGACCAATCAAAGTCTTTGAGCAGACAGTCTATGAGCAGATCTAATCTGATTCAATCTGACCAATCTAAGTCTAAGACTTGATCTGACCAATCAAAGTCTTTGAGCAGACCTAGTCTATGAGCAGGTCTCGTCTGATTCAATCTGACCAATCTAAGTCTAAGACTAGATCTGACCAATCAAAGTCTTTGAGCAGACCTAGTCTATGAGCAGGTCTAGTCTGATTCAATCTGACCAATCTAAATCTAAAACTAGATCTGACCAATCAAAATCTTTGAGCAGACCTAGTCTATGAGCAGATCTAGTCTGATTAGATCTGACCAATGAGCATGAACTGATGAAGCCTACTGTGGTATTGGCATCAGCCGCTAGACTAGGTCTGACCAATCTAAGTCTATGAGCACGAACTGATGAAGCCTACTCAGATGAGAGGCGAAACGTCTTCGAAGACAAACCCAACAGTCCAGTTTCAATCGATTGAATGCCCTGAGAACTTTTATGAGTAGGGCCCAATGGTATTTTTTTTTACTCTCATTGCTCAAAAAATAATAATGAATTCAAATCAAAAGGTGTTATGATTACATAAAATATAAAAATATATATTTTTCATTTTATATTTTTATTTCAACAGACTCTCGCGCCGTACCTGCCGTCAAAACTCTCAAGACCGACTGCACAGTTCCTAACTTCACAATAAAAGCGGCGCTACATCCTGCCTATGCTAACAAAATAAGAGTCTCAGGAAGCTGCCGTGCACAAGCTAGCAAGTTACGGAGTTTGCCGCCAATGTATTTCTTGTAAAGTGTATAAAGACGAGTATGGAAGCTAGACAAATAAGATGCCAAAAACCAACCACTTCCATGTGGTATTGGACAGAAAGGAGGACTTTTTTATTCTCCTCCATTTGAAAATGCAGACGTATATTTTTCATTTTATATCAACAGATAGACCTGAAGTTCATCAGGAGATTAAAGTGTTGAATAATAAAAAATAAAGACATGCACCTGGGGATAGGTTGATTGGCAACTAGGGCTGGGCGATGTATCGATATACTCGATATATCGCGGGTTTGTCTCTGTGCGATATAGAAAATGACTATATCGTGATATTCGATTATACGTTCTCACGCAGTTGCTTTTAGTAGCGGGCATTACACTACAGGCTTTTATCATTCTTTCCTGTCTCTCCTTCACAGAGACATAAAAACAAGTGAACCTTCTTACATACGTCACATGTGCAACGTCATACGCCCTCGCGGAGCAGAGAGGTAGCGACATGGTAACGTTAGCTGTGGTGCTAGTGGAGCCGTGCGAGTTGTAATAAGAGAGAGAGAGAGAAGGTGCGAATCTGGTAACAAATGGAGGAAGAATTAATTCCCAAGAAAAACAGCACAGGGTCCATCGTCTGGCGGTGGTTTGGCTTCAAGCGGGAATATGGTCAACATTTATGCGGAAAAAGTGTTGCTACAAATAGTAGCACCATTTGAAAAGTGTCAACATCTCCGTTCGGTGCCACACCAACAAAATGGCGAGGCAACCATTTCCAGATCAACACCGTATGAAAAAAATAGTCAACAACAGAAGGAGATAACGTCCGCAGGAACCTACCACATAGCGAAGCACATACACTATTTGATTTCCTATTATGCAGCTCAATTTTATTTGACACTTATTGAAATACCTTGTGTGACATCATGCACAAAAGTGCACTTTTTTGTTTTAAACTATTGTAGTGGCGTTCTTTACAAAAAGTACACTTTAATTTAGTGTTGTTTTGATATGTCATCTTAGTGACATCATGCACTTACAGCTTGTTTTAAAATGTCTCTGACAATCTTGCACTTTCTGTTTTGAAATGACATGAATGTTTGTGCCGCTGCTTAATAACTGTTTAATGAATACACTTTTAGTTGTGATTTCCCTCTCTGCATGAAAGTTTAACATGAGCATATATTAATGCAGTATGAAGAAGAATGTTTTAATGTAGACACATAGAATCATCATACTGCTGTGATTATATGCATCAAGTGTTCATTCAAGGCTAAGGCAAAATATCGAGATATATATTGTGTATCGTGACAGGGCCTAAAAATATTGAGATATTAATAAAAGGTCATAATGCCCAGCCCTATTGGCAACACTAAATTGGCCCTAGTGTGTGAATGTGAGAGTGAATGTTGTCTATCTGTGTTGGCCCTGCGATGAGGTGGCGACTTGTCCAGTTTGTACCCGGCAACTTCCACCCGAATGCAGCTGAGATAGGCTCCAGCACCCCCCGCGACCCCGAGAGGGACAAGCGGTAGAAAATGGATGGATGGATATATGACTGGGGCTAAAGGTAAAAAAAAATCTGCATATTGGATTGGTTTTGAAAATGAAAAATATCTAAATGGTCGTCGCATGGTTTAATTTTTCAGTGTATGGCCCTCAGTGGAGAAGGTTTGGACACCTCTACTCTAAAGCATGACAGTATCATTTATTCTAGTTAAAGTACACATTTCTGCTCAATTTGTTGTAGTCCATGCAGTTCAATTGTTTTCATAAATACAACTTCCTTTCAGCTCTTTGAAATAAAAGGTTCATTTCATCTGGACAGCAGTGTGACCTACATTGCGTTCAGACAGGAGTGGTGCACAGTGGGAGGTGGAATTATGGGTTACCAGGTCCTGGCATGTCTGGCTCTTCCCAGATAATTTGCCAGTGTGGAGGTTTGTGGGCTCCGAGGACGCTGGGGGGTCCACGTGAGGAGAGCAGATGGACGTCTCTGACACGCTCTTCCTCACCACGTCTGAGACAAGGAAACAGAAATTCAATGGGAGGCTTAAAGCGGTACCCGTATAAATAAACTGCGAGGGCGTGATCTGGCTAAGGGGTCATCGGGGAAATTTATGGTTGCGGTAATGAACAATTAATGTCAAGATACCTCTTGTTCCAGTGAGGGGAAATGATATGAATTGATTTACGTACACAGGTGAAATCCAACAGGGAGACGATAAGTGGACCCCGAGTAAAGATTAGTGATGTGTCTTTTGCGAGCGAATGACTAGAGCTGGCCTCTGATTGGGAGTAGGGATGGACAATATTGCCTAACATTTATATTGCTATATGTATATTGCCACCTCCTGCGATAACGATACACATCACAATATTATTATTTGCTATGTAAATGATAATAAAAAAACATTTCATTACAGGTTACAAAAGCTGCTTATTTAGCTGTTGATGTATGTGGTAACATATTGCATTGTGGTTGTATTACTTTCTCAAAACTATGATTAATCTATTTGATAACTTACTGTTAATTGCTGCTTACTTTCTGTTGTAACATGTTTTTGTATACACTTTTGTTAAAATGTAATAAGGACTTATGCCTCTGTTGTTGGGATACATTACATGAGTCTTGGAGCATTCACACAATTAAAAAGCAGAGTCTAGCGTGTGTAAGAAAACTATTTTGAAAATGCTCCAACATGCACAGGCTTAAATGCAATTATTCACCCATCAGTGCAATGAGGAGAAAAAAAGACAAATAATTAAAGCTGATAGTAATGAAGGTGCATGTGTGTGTACCGCCACTGTCACCGTTAAAAATAGTTAAGTTTGTTTTTGTACATAAAAATAAATTTTTTGTAGCATCTTTAATTAATTCCGCTCATTATTTTTACATTATTGTTGGTGATAAAGTAAATTCAGCAACAACAAAAAATGCAAGCGCCGTTAAGGAAAGGAAAGAGGCGTCTCTTTTTAGATCAAATAATTATCTGAATAAAACATGTCGCTGTAATCAAGGGTGCAACAAACGCAAACATATTTGAAGTACACTTTATGCACGGCTTTACCAGTGGTTTCCCCTGACTCTACATCCGTGCTGGAGGGGATGGCGGCCCTGTTGGAGTCCAGTAAAGAGTGGATCCAGTTGGACGCTCCCTGTCGAAAGTCTCGCAGCAGCAGCGCCGTGTCCCTCCTCACCATGCTGAGTGTGCTCTCCTTCTCCACCTGCTTCTCCGTCTGCGGCTCATTACCTGGACCAAGAGACAAGTGGGGGCATTAGATTAAAGAGGGTGTGGGGGGTTTTGACATAAAAACTGGGAAGGTGATAAAAGGAAAATGCTGCAATAGTAAATAAATGTGCTGATTCAATGTTGCAAAAGGCAATTTGTTAATAGTGCAGATAACAACGAGGAGGGAATAACAAAGTGATAGTTATTGCCCGTAAACAAAGTAAAGACTATTTCCTTGATAGGCTTAATTAATATGGTCGTTCGCTGTTGTCCCCACTTGTCAGACAAACGTTTCTGCGGGTCCTGCTTATTTACATGCCACAATAAGCACATTTGGGGAACAATATAAATGCTAATAAGAGGATTTGCCAGTTTTACAATCACAACTCTCGCTAAGGAAGAAATTATTTATATTTCACGAGAGCAGACAAACCTCTGTGATGAATACGATCATTAAAACCTAAAGCAAGGGCGACACAGAGGAATAATTTACCCTTTAAAACATTGCTCATTATAACGAAAAACTGGTAAAGGAAGCCGAGGACGTTATAAATGGTGCACATCAAAAACAAAAACCTGCATCCTACAGCAGGACACGCACCTGAGTAGGCGCTGAGACACCTGGAGAGAACACTCAGCGGCAGCAAGGGATCCATGAGGGTGAGCAGACGGGAGGGCGAGGCGTAGGCGGTCAGCAGGGTGGCCGGGTAGGCAGCCACGATGCCATCTGGCATTCGGACGCCGTAGGCCGCGGCACGCAACGACGTCGTCACGCACAGGTTGCCTCCGGCACTGTCGCCCGCCAGACAAACCTTCTCTCCGGTCCAGCCTGGAAATATTGTTGCGGTAGGTGACAAGATGGAAAAAGAGGGAAACGTTGCGGTTTCATGAGTGCCACAGAGGTGCTAAAAACGACATAAAAAGTGTGTAAAACAAACGTATATGTGCGTTTTGTCTCCCCTGTGGCTATAACCAACAAAAACGTCTCATAGAAATCACTTTTTGACACTGCATGCTCAAGCAGGCACATTCCATTTGCATCCAAATAACCTGCATTTCTTTCTGCCCAACTACTCTATCTAAACAGATCCAGTAGCAGAACTACACAACGCTGTGCTGAAAGTGTGTTGACCAAAATCTACCTTTTTTACTGTGATACCTTCATTTACGGGTAATTTCAGATACGAGTGGTCTCTTAGCTTTTTGGGATGCTTTAAGTTGGGAGCATACCATAAGTAACGAGCATTTTAATTGTTGGTTTAAGTAATATTTGTGACAGGGTTATGCCGTTTGAGCAATAAAGAGTTAATATGTTGTTACAAGTTTTGACTCGACAGTTGACGTGCGCGTTTGAGCTCCTCTCAGAGATCGACACAATCCTGCCCTCCAACCATCGAAACTAAGGCTAGTGCAAAGGAGAGGAGGCGGGCTATCAAATCTGAGAAACAAACCATTAAAAAAATATGTCCTTTCTGCGAGCACTCAGTCTGCAGCATGAAGTCACAAATGCCCAAACGACAAACATTTATCCATTAAAATATTGAGAAGCTACAGATGCTGTCATTGCCATCTTTCAATTTGTTTTGTTTGGTCCTGACTCATCAAACCGTATGGTCGAGCATTACCTTTGGTACAGACATAAATGTTTGGTACAACATTTATGTCTGTACCAAAAACAAAAAACGTATGGTCGAGCATTACTGTATTTTTCGGACTATAAGTCGCAGTTTTTTTCATCGTTTGGCCGGGGGTGCGACTTATACTCAGGAGCGACTATGTGTGAAATTAACACATTAGCGTAAAATATCAAATAATATTATTGATCTCATTCACGTAAGAGACTAGACGTATAAGATTTCATGGGATTTAGCGATTAGGAGTGACAGATTGTTTGGTAAACGTATAGCATGTTCTATATGTTATAGTTATTTGAATGACTCTTACCATAATATGTTACGTTAACATACCAGTTGCTTATTTATGCCTCATATAACGTACACTTATTCAGCCTGTTGTTCACTATTCTTGATTTATTTTAAATTGCCTTTCAAATGTCTATTCTTGGTGTTGGCTTTTATCAAATAAATTTCCCCAAAAAACGCGACTTATACTCCTGTACTACTTATATATGTTTTTTTCCTTCTTTATTATGCATTTTCGGCCGGTGCGACTTATACTCCGAAAAATACGGTACCTTTGGTACAGACATAAATATTTTGTGCAAACATTTATCCATAAAAATATTGAGAAGCTACAGATACTGTTTTTGCCATGTTTCAATTTGTTTTGTTTGGTCCGGACTCATCAAACCGTATGGTCGAGCATTACCTTTTGTTACAGACATAAATATTTTTGTACAAACATTTATCCATAAAAATATTGACAAGCTACAGATGCCGTCTTAGCCATGTTTCAATTTGTTTTGTTTGGTCCGGACTCATCAAACCGTATGGTCGAGCTTTACCTTTGGTACAGACATAAATGTTTGGTAGGTCATTTATGGATAAATGTTTGGTACAAACATGTATCCATAAAATGATTGGGAAGCTACAGATGTTGTCTTTGCCATGTTTCAATTGGTTTTGTTTGGTCCAGACTCATTAAACCATACGGTCAAGCATTACCTTTGGTACAGACATACCGGTACATATCGCTTGTTGTCAACTCTGACTTTTCTGGTGCGTCACTTAAATATGCTCTATAAAAACAAGTTGCTTATAATAGGCAGATAAGTAGCCTTGGAAACACTAGCCCCAAGGAGACCTTGCATTAGTCCAGTCCTCAAGGTAAATGCTGAACAACATTAATAATTTCAGAGGGCCGGGCTGTCAAAAGCTTTTTGAGGTATAAGCTTGGTCGTGGAACACAATGTGCTTGTAAGTTGAGGCACCACTGTTCCAGAATTTAGCTGATTAAGGACACTCAGCATGGTACTTGGCTTCATTTTAAGATGTAGTGGTGGGTGTATACTCAGACACAGGCTATCATGTCCACGAGGAAGGTTTATCCGTCATAATGTCATGAACACCCTTAAGGCAAAGCTTCAGTGCCTCTTCTCTTAAAAACAGAGCAAACAAATGAGGGGGATTAAAGATTTTTCTCACATTAACCCATACACAGGCTCCAGGCACACGTTACTGTTAGAACATCATTAAAAATTCATCATTCAAGGTCAATTAAAACAGGATTATTGTCTTTGTAAAGACATAAATGTTGCTCTCGTGTGGCAAGTAAGTAAAATTACTAGTTTTTATATACTTTATATAGAAGTTAAGTGTCAAGGGGAGTGTACTGTAAGTACTGTACCAAGTAGGTGGTGGTTCTTCAGAGCCCAACAGTATGCGTAGAAGCACTCCTCTAGGGCCCGTGGAAAGGGGGCCTCGGGTGCCAGGGAGTAGTCCACTGACAGAATGGGGACGCCGAGGTCCTGGGACCAGCTCTTGAGATAGGGCTGCACAAAACAACAACACAAGTGTACTGTATAGGTAGTGGATAACAGACTATAGTTTCAAAGGGAATTTTTAATATGCTGTTAAAGCGATGAGAGGCAACAGCTGCCACAAGAAAGAGAAAAAAGGGATGAGCAGAGAGTGGTGACAAAAGTTATGAAAATGACTCGTCCCTGTGATGTCGTCTATCTCATTTCTGGCTTGCTGTCTAGACAAAGGATCGCTGGCCCTCTCGCTCACCTCAATTTTCTCTAGTGTGCGTCTATAATAAAAGACATCCTGTCCTTATTTGATAGGGGAAAGACAAAAGGGTGCGTACGAGCAGGTTAAAACAGCAGAGATTTTGGACTTCAAGGCTTGTCATGAGTTTTATTTTTTTGAACATGTCAGGCAAAGTGAGGTGCGTCTATAGTTTAGTGTCACCTCGACAATTGCTGACTCAGCCGCTCCAAAAACTCAGCAGTGTCGGAAGACTCCTGCTGTTATAATAAATGAGCTCAGGAAATTGAGTGTGTGTGTGTGGTCAACACGGGTATTCCTAAAACCAGTTCATCAAATTTGTGTGCACTTTTTGACCAAAAGTGGATCATCTGAGATAGTGCTGGTGTACCTAATGAAGTGTCCATTGTGTGCGTACTGTCAATCATATGAGTGTCAACATGAGTCAAAGTAGGCTAGACTACTGCAACTCACTTCTTGTCGGGATCACCAGCAAGAACATCCAGAAGCTGCAGTACCGTACTTGCAGAATAGTGCTGCTAGGATCCTGATGAGAGTGCGGAAATGCGACCACATCACACCACTTCTCAAATCCCTTCACTGGCTTCCTGTTCCACTCAGGATTGAATACAAAGTCTCCCTACTAACCCACCAGTGCCTCCATGGTAATGCCCCCCTTTACCTCAAGGAACTGCTCAACCCCAAATCCTCCACACGACACCTCCGCTCTGGACAGGCTAACCTCCTCCAACCTCCGAGGACAAAGCTACGAACAATGGGAGACCGGGCTTTCTGCTCCACCGCTCCCTGTCTGTGGAACGCTCTTCCTGACCACCTGAGGGCACCACAGACTGTGGATGCTTTTTAAAAAGGCTTAAAAACCCTTCTTTTTTTTTTTAAAAGCCTTTTTTTTAGATTTATGCGTGGTAGTTCTGGCGATTAGGCTGTTCTAGTTTTTATTTATATTTATTTTATTACTTTTCTATTTTTTTTTTAATACACTGTAGCACTTTGAGGTTGTTTGCTCAATGTAAAGTGCTTTTTACAAATAAAATCTATTATTATTATTATAAAGTTGATGCCGGTCAAGGCAAGCTCATCATTCACAAGTATGAAGGCAGTAAAACTAAGGGGTGTGTTGCAGTGTTAGTTTTCTGCCCAAGGCTGGTTAATTTTACATGACTGCGGAAACCGTTGTGGTGCACACTTCCTGGCAGCAACAAAAAATAATAGACAAGCTCGTACGCACACATTCACACATATCCATAGAATTCCTGTCTTGCATCTATTCTTTAACGATGCACAAATGGAGCTGCAAGGGACTCTAAAGTGAACAGAAGTCATTAATTTGTAATATGAGTCAGCATCACCGCGCAACCATCACTAGAGCAGCTGCCGCATCCTTTGACCAGGTGTTAGAACTCCTGTCCAAGCAACTTTGAGGTAGAAGAGCGATGACCTGGCAACATGTCCAAATGGGTGATTATTACTTTTTTAGGTCTAGGAGAACACAAATGAGGTACTCGAAAGCCTATATGGTCTTAGTTCATTCAGAATGACAGCGTTGCTAAGCCTCTGCTCTAAAAGCTCCTTTGTCATGCTCCAGTTGCTTTTGCGAAACCAGGAAGTTGCAGGACACATTGTATTTCCTGAAAAGTTGTCCTGCATCACAGCGTGCAACTACTGGTGAACATGACAACACAAGGAAGCTAAAAACAGTATTCTCTCCATCACTGCTGAGTCCTATAATTAAAGATGGCAGCACAAAGCAGAAAGAGCAGAATTAATTTAAGGTATTTCCTCAAATATACAGTATGCCTCATACTCACTGCAGCTGAATGCGAATATATTAACATGTAGCTGCATATTGTGCAAACATTAATTTATTTCAGGTTTGAGTTCTCTACAGACTAAGAGACCACCTAAAGCAGAGTCTTAACCTGGATCCTGTCCTATACGGATCATAATACACATTTTCCATGAATTTGTAATGTATTGAGATAGAATCCCTGTATATGACCTGTTAGAATAATTGTATCTAAGTTATCACAAAACTTTGTGTTACATTGAGTTCAGCTCGCCCTGCGAGAGAACAAAAGCTGTCTTTGATCCTACCAAGAAGAAGACTTGTAAAACTCCACTGTGTAGGATGGGAAGCAACATGAAGGTGTTCTGTTTCTTTGATGTATTGTAATCCACAGAAAGATTTTGTCTTGACTTGAGAACTACAAAGCGGCGGGGAAGCAGGACCAGACTCCCCTCCAGGCAAACTTTTCTTTGAACTGTTTTGTGGCCAAAGGCAGCACCTGTTTACGACCCCCTCCCTTTAGAAACAGCTGTTGCCATGTAATCAGGGAAAGTCCAAATAAAAGAGGAGGCGTACAATCTTTCGTCAGAGCGTGGAACACTGTACAAGGGTACAGGTGTACGCGTTTCTCCTCATTGAGCCAAATTTAATTCTGTCTCCGTTTAATTCCTTGCTTCTTGTCTTGTTTAATAGATTTCATCAGTGTTTGAACCTGACATGACCACCTTTTCGATATTAGATAAATACAAACTAATGAGAGCTGTTCTACTAAAAAATAACTAAACAAAAAAAATGTGATGATCAATAAAACATAATACACCGTAAGCGTGGCGCAGTGGGAGATTGGCCGTGCGCGACCCGAGGGTCCCTGGTTCAATCCCCACCTAGTACCAACCTCGTCATGTCCGTTGTGTCCTGAGCAAGACACTTCACCCTTGCTCCTGATGGGTGCTGGTTAGCGCCTTGAATGGCAGCTCCCTCCATCAGTGTGTGAATGTGTGTGTGAATGGGTAAATGTGGAAGTAGTGTCAAAGCGCTTTGAGTACCTTGAAGGTAGAAAAGCGCTATACAAGTACAACCCATTTATCATTTATTATTTAAAACACAGCTACAATTCGGCTTCCTCTGCATTGGCCTTGGCAAGGCTGTGCTGTCAACACCCCAGCGAGACCATTGCAGTGAAAGATGCTCTGAAGAAAATTCCTCCCCTCCTTCAAAGATCGCTAGGATGTTGACTCTGTGTCGGAAGGCTGAGCGGAGCGACCTCTTGGGTTATAGACTACTACACAGATACGCACACATACCCCCACCCCAACTCCGCCCTACGCCTTTGCTGTATAATGGCCTACGGAGCAGCGCCCTGATGGCTGCAGCTTCGGACCAGATGCCTCTCCCTCCCCCGTTGCAAGTCTTGAGTTTGTTGTGAGCCGTAATGTGTTCATATGTGCCTTGTTTTGTTCAAGGTTTTTTTCTGGTCTCAAACTGAGCCCAGTCTCAAAGGAGCTTAGTATGAGAGCTGCTTTTTCTCTCCTCCTCCTCCCATGTTTACCTTTTTGTGGCAAAACATCAGTCTTCCTGTTCTGTATATGCCTGTAACTGTATTCATTATGTCTGCTTTTTGATGGTTGTACTGAAAATTAATCTCATAGTATTTTTTAAGTGCAATGACAATAAAGCCAGGAACGACCTCAAAAATGTCTACTCATGTTGTTTCGTAAGCAAATCAGATTAAATCTCTGTGGTTTGCTTTACTTTGCTGCAATTGCCTCAAGTTATCAATTTGTCACAATTGAAATTTAATAATTTGATTTCTTGATTTTTATACGCCATCTATGTCGAATCAGGCTTTCTTTTGCAAGTTATAACAGTATAAAAAAAAAAGTTGCCTGGAGACAGCAGACACTGGTCAACCAATGACAGAGTAGAAAGAAGTAAGGTGTGTAAGAGGATTCATTAGAAAATAATTAGATTATCCACACATTCCATGTGATAGTATTATTTCACAGAGATGCTGACAAATGCGTTTTGGTTGTTTTGGCAGGCTAATATATTAAACAACAATAGTCAGGGTGCAGAAAAATACAAAACCCAAAACCAGTGAAGTTGGCACATTGTGTAATTCGTAAATAAAAACAGAATACAATGATTTGCAAATCCTTTTTAAACTTATATTCAATTGAATAGACTGCAAAGACAAGATATTTAATGTTCGAAATGAGAAACGTAATTTTTTTTGTTGCAAATAATCATTACCGGTAACTTAGAATTTAATGGCAGCAACACATTGCATAAAAGTTGGCACAGGGGCATTTTTACCACTTTGTTACATGGCCTTTCCTTTTAAAAACACTCAGTAAACGTTTGGGAACTGAGGAGACATGTTTTAAGCTTTTCAGATGGAATTCTATCCCATTCTTGCTTGATGTACAGCTTAAGTTGTTCAACAGTCCAGGGTCTCCGTTGTCGTATTTTAGGCTTCATATTACGCCACACATTTTCAATGGGAGACAGGTCTGGACTACAGGCAGGCCAGTCTAAGACCCCCACTCTTTTACTATGAAGCCACGATGTTGTAACACGTGGCTTGGCATTGTTTTGCTGAAATAAGCAGGGGCGTCCATGATAACATTGCTTGGATGGCAACATATGTTGCTCCAAAACCTGTATGTACCTTTCAGCATTAATGGTGCCTTCGCAGAGGTGTAAGTTACCCATGTCTTGGGCACTAATACACCCCCATACAATCACAGATGCTGCCTTTTGAACTTTGCGCCTATAACAATTAGTTCTTTTTCTCTTTGGTCCGGAGGACACAACGTCCACAGTTTCCAAAAACAATTTGAAATATGGACTCGTCAGACCACAGAACACTTTTCCACCTTGCATCAGTCCATCTTAGACGAGCGAAGCCGGCGGCGTTTCTGGGTGTTGTTGATAAATGTCTTTCGCTTTGCATAGTAGAGTTTTAACATGCACTTACAGATGTAGCGACGAACTGTAGTTTCTGACAGTGGTTTTCTGAAGTCTTCCTGAGCCCATGTGGTGATATCCTTTACACACTGATGTCGGTCTTTGATGCAGTACCGCCTGAGGGATCGAAGGTCCGTAATATCATCGCTTACGTGCAGTGATTTCTCCACATTTTCTGAACCTTTTGATGATATTACAGACTGTAGATGGTAAAATCCCTAAATTCCTTACAATAGTTTGTTGAGAAATGTTGTTCTTAAACTGTTCGACAATTTGCTCACGCATTTGTTCACAAAGTGGTGACCCTCGCCCCATCCTTGTTTGTGAATGACTGAGCATTTCATGGTAGCTGCTTTTATACCCAACCATGGCACCCACCTGTTTCCAATTAGCCTGTTCACCTGTGGGATGCTCTAAATAAGTGTTTGATGAGCATTCCTCAACTTTATCAGTCTTTTTTGCCACTTGTGCCAGTTTTTTTGAAACATGTTGCAGGCATCAAATTCCAAATGCTAATATTTGCAAAAAATAATGTTTACCAGTTCGAACGTTAAGTATCTTGTCTTTGCAGGGAATTCACATGAATGTAGGTTGAAAAGGATTTGCAAATCATTGTATTCTGTTTTTATTTACCATTTACACGACATGCTAACTTCACTGGTTTGGGGTTTTGTAATATATGGCCTTCCGGTCAGGGTTAGAAAAACCTAAAAAAAAAAGCCTGTTAAATCCCTAAAAATCTCACCTCATGGGATTTGGATGTCTGAGCCACAAAGCCTCCACCGTGGAAGTGGATGAGCAGGCAGGGGGATGAAGGCAGATGCTTGGTCTTCATACCCAGTGAGAGGGAGATGGAACCTGCCTCGGAGCGGGTTAGAGACAACATCGTCTTACTGTCCTGGAGAGAGCAGAAGGCAAAGAATGATGATCAATCCTCGTAGAACAAACAATGCAAATGGTTTAAATATAAAACATCACATCATGACAATGAAAAGGCAAAACATTATAAACAGAGACAGTTTTACTGCGAGTGTTAGGGCCCTGTGGAAAGTAGGATTAACTACTGTAGCTGTTGTGCACCTGCTTGAACACACTAATTCTCATTGTGTAACGTAAACAAGGAGCACTGATGAGATTCTGCAGACAGAGAAAGAGGAGTTTGTAATTTTGTGACATCATAAAGCGGAGTGTTATTTTGTTTTTGGCAAATCAATGACTTAGAGGCGTTGGCTGGATTGCTTCTCTGGTTACGTGCCAGGCTCTAAACAAGAAGGATGAGCGGGGAGAAGGAGAGAAAGGCAGCGTCGTGGGGGGAAAAAAAGTGACAGTGACGCCTATGAAGGCAAAACAGCGTGAGAGAGCGGGTGATAAGGACGGGGATTTATGTGTGAAGACATTTGGGAGAAGCTGTCACCTTTCTGAGAGCAAAACACCAATGCTATGGTGCTAAAAAAAAAGCTGAAATAGTTTGAATCAATTGAATTTGCAAGCATGACTGAGAAGACCCAGTGGAAAAAAACGAGTGTTAAACTAGGTCAGACAACAAGTATTAGTTTGTATCATGCAGTCTTTTCATTGCACCACACCACCAACAGAATGGCAATGAGAGTACCTGTCCTTCCCGTAAGTCATACGAGAGGAGTCTCATCTGAACAGGAGCGATGCCGATGTGAGCCGACGGCGGCGCGATGGTCACAGAGGCTGCGTGGTTGGCTGCCAACGGGAGGTCAAGGGGCACGGGAGGCACAGAGAGCGCTCGGTTCACCTTGACCGTAACAGATGTCATACTGGCGAGGCTCTGCGAGGAGGAGAAATAGGACACATTGAGAAGGGAAAAAAGGGGCTCCTGAGTTACACTGCAAGTCGGGTCACTGTAGAGAGAAAGAGAAACTTGATGACATGAATAAATTGAATTCCACTCTGTTATTACGAACCCACAGTCAGTCCAAACGCATAATAATAAAAAGGCTGCTTTTACCAGCAGGAGGAAAATAGTGTTTGATATGGTTTTAATATGAGTACACTCACCAAGCGTACAGGGGTCAGCAAGGACAACAAGAGTATTACTTGTTTTCTCTCTGTTTGAAAATGTTCATTTTCAATCAGGTCTGCATTGTAAATGTGAATTTGTTCTAAATTACCATACCTGAATGAATAAAGGTTCAATTAAAAACAAAAAAATTAATCGTGTGCCGCTTTTCCGCTGCCAAACTGCGTAATCCGCATTGCATTTTAATTAGGTTTGTCAGAGTTTTACACGTGATTACTCACAAAGTTCATTGCACTATTATGTTTAAATGCAAGTGAATCACTGAATTTTTTTTATCAAATATGCTCCTTTACCTTCCTTAACGGATGAAGGTTAACTGAAAAGCAGCACAGGTTGCTATGATCAAGTCAATGCAAAAATGCGTAGAGAGGTCAACTTGTGTGCTCTGTGGAAAAGTTTGCTTCATCAGCACCATGTTATTTATGAAGTGTACATTTATATAGCGCTTTTTCTGAAGTGACTCAAAGCGCTGTACATTGTGAAACCCAATATCTAAGTTACATATAAACCAGTGTGGGTGGCACTGGGAGCAGTAACTAGGATGGCGGAAGCGGGGATCGAACCTGCAACCCTCAAGTTGCTGGCACGGCCGCTCTACCAACCGAGCTATACCGCCCCGATATGCAATATTATACATACTTGTTTGCAAGTTTTGAGCAAATACGGTAAATGATGTGCATTCAACTAAAGATAAAAAAGGTTAATATTTGACATTCTGACAATAAAATTGCATTTGTATCAGACTAGTGGAATAGTAGTTTTTAAGTTAATTTAAACTACGCAAGCAAGTAATTAACAGAGTTGAATCTTAATCAAAATTGTAGTGTGATTTTTCTAATTTAAACAAATCCTCATTTGACAGCATTAAACAAAATATAAATTGTACATAGCTGACAGATTGTTTTCATAGGGCGCACCGGATTAAAAGGCGCACTGCCGATGAGCAGGTCTATTCAGGTCTATTTTCATACAAAAGGCGCACCGGAATATAAGGCGCATTAAAAGGGGTCATATTATGATTTTTTTCAAAATTTAAAACACTATCTTGTGGTCCACATAACATGTGGCGGTGATTCTTTGGTTAAAGTGTTGCATAGATTATATAATAGCTTCGAGGTTGGTAAGCACAACCAGAATTATGCCGTACCGGGTTATAAGGCGCACTTGTACATTTTTGAGAAAATTAAAGGATTTTAAGTGCGCCTTATAGTCCGAAAAATATGGTACTTGTTTGCAAGTTTTGAGCAAATAAATGATGTGCATTCAACTAAAGATTAAAATAAAGGTTCATGGTTGACATTCTGACAAGAAAATTGCAATTGTGTCAGAATAGTGAAATCCTTTTTTAAGTTAATTCAAACTACATAAGTAAGTAATTAACAGAGATTAATCTTAATCAAAATTGTAGTGTGATTATTCTAATTTAAAGGCCTACTGAAATGATTTTTTTTTATTTAAACGGGGATAGCAGATCCATTCTATGTGTCATACTTGATCATTTCGCGATATTGCCATATTTTTGCTGAAAGGATTTAGTATAGAACAACGACGATAAAATTTGCAACTTTTGGTCGCTGATAAAAAAAAGCCTTGCCTGTAGCGGAAGTAGCGTGACGTCACAAGTTGAAAGGCTCCTCACATTTCCCCATTGTTTACACCAGCAGCGAGAGCGATTGGGACCGAGAAAGCGACGATTACCCCATTAATTTGAGCCAGGATGAAAGATTGGTGGATGAGGAACGTGAGAGTGAAGGACTAGAGTGCAGTGCAGGACGCATCTTTTTTCGCTCTGATCGTAACTTAGGTACAAGGGCTCATTGGATTCCACACTCTCTCCTTTTTCTATTGTGGATCATGGATTTGTATTTTAAACCACCTCGGATATTATATCCTCTTGAAAATGAGAGTCGAGAACGCGAAATGGACATTCACAGTGACTTTTATCTCCACGACAATACATCGGTGAAGCACTTTAGCTACGGAGCTAACGTGATAGCATCGGGCTTAACCGCAGATAGAAACAAAAGAAATAAACCCCTGACTGGAAGGATAGACAGAAAATCAACAATACTATTAAACCATGGACCTGTAACTACACGGTTAATGCTTTCCAGCCTGGCGAAGCTTAACAATGCTGTTGCTAACGACGCCATTGAATCTAACTTAGCTACGGACCTCGACAGAGCTATGATAAAAACATTAGCTCTCCACCTACGCCAACCCTCATCTGCTCATCAACACCGAAGCTCACCTGCGTTCCAGCGATCGACGGAGCGACGAAGGACTTCACCCTATCATCGATGCGGTCGGCGGCTAGCGTCGGATAGCGCCTCTGCTATCCATGTCAAAGTCCTCCTGGTTGTGTTGCTGTAGCCAGACGCTAATACACCGATCGCATCTACAGCTTTCTTCTTTGCAGTCTCCATTGTTCATTAAACAAATTGCAAAATATTCACCAACACAGATGTCTAGAATACTGTGGAATTTTGCGATGAAAACTGAGCTTTTTGTATTGGATACAATGGCGTC
Source organism: Nerophis lumbriciformis (assembly GCF_033978685.3). Lineage (NCBI taxonomy): Eukaryota > Metazoa > Chordata > Actinopteri > Syngnathiformes > Syngnathidae > Nerophis > Nerophis lumbriciformis. The sequence continues at coordinate 452,436 of NC_084551.2, forward strand.
CCAATACTTCCGTTTCAACCATCGACGTCACGCGCATACGTCATCATACCTAGACGTTTTCAACCGGAAGTTTCGCAGGAAATTTAGAATTGCACTTTATAAGTTAACCCGGCCGTATTGGCATGTGTTGCAATGTTAAGATTTCATCATTGATATATAAACTATCAGACTGCGTGGTCGCTAGTAGTGGGTTTCAGTAGGCCTTTAAGAAAAATCATCATTTGACAGCAATAAACAAAATATAAATTGTACATAGCTGACATTGTTTTCAGAGCTTAATTTTATGATGTGTAAAAAAGACTACTTTTAAAAAAAAAACTAGTCCTCTGAAGTGTTCAGTGTATGGGGGTGGGGGTGGGCTCATCTATCTAGGGGTGTGTCATTTCCAATGATGTCATGAGACCTCACCGAAAGTTACAGTGCCTGGTTTCTCAAAAGTGGAGCAAGTAGGTGATAAACAGGACATATTTAGCTAATGTTTGGTGCCCTTAGGTTGCGTTTCTCAAATAGTGGGTCACAGTGATGTGTCTGAGGGGTAGCAAGCAGCATGGGAGATTTTAATTTGTATGTCTACGCTCTAGTATTCATATTAGAACGATACACAAGCCTGCATTCAGGTGGTAACAGTGCTTAATCGAATTAACAGGCTCCGTGTTCTTCCCAGTAGAAGTAGTAAGTACTAGAGATGCGCGGTTTGCGGACACAACCGCGGAGTCCGCGGATTATCCGCGGGTTGGGCGGTTGAAATAAAAAAAAAATTAGATTTTAAATAGATTCAGGCGGGTGGCAGTTAAACCAATTGGGAAATATGTATACATAGTTAAATGTTGTTACCCACATACGAAAAACGAGCAGGCACCTGCAGCATATGCCACAACAGAAGAAGAAAAAAAAAAAAGAGATGGACACTTTTACGGAGCGGAGAAGGGACGCCTCGCCGGGGTCCGGGACCGAGGCCCCTTCCCCCGAGAGGGCCCCACCGGGAGCCGTAGCTGAGGTGATCCGCGAGAAGGGCCCGACGCACGTCCAGGGTCACCACCGCGCCCACAGCACCGACACCCCGCCTCGTCCGCCATCGCCGCGGCCGGCGTCACGCGCAGCAGGTAAGCAGCTTACCTGCCCGCCACCCCCGTGTCCGGGGGCTCGTAACAGGGGTCACTCCGCGCGCAGTGCGCTCACAAAAGGGGTGGGGCTCATCCTGGTGAGCCGAGTGGGCCACTTTTGGTAAGCAGAACTGGCGCTGCGGGATGAACCGAACGCCGGGTTAAGGCGCCCGATGCCGACGCTCATCAGACCCCAGAAAAGGTGTTGGTTGATATAGACAGCTGGACGGTGGCCATGGAAGTCGGAACCCGCTAAGGAGTGTGTAACAACCCACCTGCCGAATCAACTAGCCCTGAAAATGGATGGCGCTGGAGCGTCGGGCCCATACCCGGCCGTCGCCGGCAGCGAGAGCCGCGAGGGCTAGGCCGCGACGAGTAGGATGGCCGCCGCGGTGCGCGCTGAAGCCTCGGGCGCGAGCCCGGGTGGAGCCGCCGCGGGTGCAAGGGACATCGCACCTCCACGCACTTGGAGGTGCGCTCAGCGCGGCTCCCAGATGATTGCGCACTGGTGTGCGTCTGGGCCGTGACAGTGTGGCACGCGAATGTCTCTGCTGCATTGGATCAGTCTCCTTTCTTTAACAGGCAAAAGCTTTATAACCTCACTAATGCCTTGCATCGTCTATTAGATATATAACAACGGGCGGGTGCGGTTTTGATTAAATGTTAGATCGGGTGGATGGCGGATGGTTGACGACTTTTGTGATGCGGTTGCGGATGAAATAATTGCCTATCCGCGCATCTCTATTAAGTACACAGGAACAAGTGTACAGAAATTTGTGACAGGAATTAAAAGAAAAAAGGACTGGCATTCATAGAGACTGTAACTCACAAAGTGTTAAGTTCTAAATAGTAATTAAAGTCAGGGGGGTCACAGATCAAATCTGTCCCCCAGCGGGGTGGTGGCAGAAAATATATGAGAAGCACTGATTTAGCGACAAATAATAATTACATCATCATTAAAAAATCACGTTTGCATTATAGGGGACATTTATTAGCGAGTAGCACTGCGGTGAACCCAGTGTGTAAGTATGTGCGTCTGTATGACTTTACCCACCGAAAGCACTTCATTCTCAGTAACGTTCCAGAAAGCCTTCCAGAAATGGACGTCGAGGTTCTGAGTGATGCGCTCAAATTCGGCCCCTCTTAACTCTGGATCAATGGCGTACTTGCCTGATGTGAAGATGGAGCTGGCTGCGACACCTGGGGGTGGGGAGGAAGACGTGAGACAAGAGTGACGAGGCAAAACAGGAAAATAAATGTCACTGCATTTGCATTGCAGCGTGTTTGGTTTAGGAGATGACAAACAGGGGAATGAAACTACTCAACAGAGATAAATAAAGGCTCGGACAGAACCAGGAGGAACAAGAGGAGGGAATAGGGATTAGTCCAAATAAAACCAATTTGGTGAAAGAATAGATGGGTCGAAGATAATCATGAGGAACACGCCAAGCCTTAGAGATCTGTCTTAAGACCTATATCAGCAACATTTTACTGACTGCCAGGACTACAAACTTGTCCCCATAAAAAAAGTTTTATATCTACGCTGCTCATGCAACATTGAAATCAAAGCCTTTCTGTGTATAGCACCTAAATACAGCCCTGCCTCTCGTGTAAAACACAAGGGTTCGTATCTAAGCAGACTGCATGTATATGTATTAGGTCTGTTTATGCTTTAACGCTTGCGATCAATCACAAAAAATGATCGCATTAATCATGTATAAAAGCAGAGTTAATCACGCAATTTACTTTGACCGCACATGCTCCTTCACCTTAACCCTAACCGCGGATGGTTACCTGAAAGGCGGTGCGTGAGTTGGTATACGATCAGTATACTTCAGTGCAAACATAAGTGAGGAGACTGACTGGAAATGTCGCTTCAAAATACACCCTGACAAGACTTTATATAACACCGTTACCAAGTTTTAGACAAATCTATAATGTGCGTCTAAGTAAAACATTTACAAACGGTTTTGTGAATGACATTTTGACAAAAAAAATTGCATTTGTGTCAAAATATTAGGGTATTTTTTGAAGTTAATTTAAATTACCGTACAGGCCAAAAGTTTGGACACACCTCATTTCAACGGATATTCTTTACTTTCATGACTATTTACATGGTAGATTGTCACTGAAGGCATCAAAACTATGACACCTATGAAGTGAAAACCCTTTCATGTGACTACCTCTTGAAGCTCATCGAGAATGCCTAGAATGTGCAAAATAGTAATCAGAGCAAAGGGTGGCTATTTTGAAGAAACTAGAATATACAGTTAAAACATGTTTTCAGTTATTTCCCCTTTTTTTGTTAAGTACATAACTCCACATGTGTTCATTCATAGTTTTCATGCCTTCAGTGACAATCTACAATGTATATAGTCATGAAAATAAAGAAAACGCATCGAGTGAGAAGGTGTGTCCAAACTTTTGGCCTGTACTGTATGTACCAAGTGATTTACTGCAATTAATGGCGACTAATCAAAAATCCACACTGTGAATAATCAGAAGAAATATACTATACTGTGTATAAAGGACTGCAGCCTACTACATGGACATTACCTACAGCTAAAAGGTACATCAGCCCTACAATTGGTGAGACTTCCCACTCACTACTTTGTACTCACCGTAGGGTGCAATACCTCCTGCCTCCACTGTCGTGCAGCAAAGAGCACGGGAAATAGTGAGTTTAAATAAAATAAAAGACCATTTTTGTCATGTACAGTTTCAAAATATACATTGATACTTTTGGCGAGGGTGGCGAGTGGAGGGTTTTCAACTGCAATAAAGGAACTGTTACAAGCAAACTTGCAGCAAAAAGGAGGTTATAAATGTAGATTAAAACCATCATAGGTCCCCTTCAAGGCTCTTCTTGTGGCAAACAACTTGCAGCAAAAAGGAGGTTATTAATGTGTTAAATGTAGATTAAAACCATCATCGGTCCCCTTCAGCTATTGGTTTTTCTCAGCAAGCAGTTGGATGGTTTGCAAATTACCTCACAGGTAGAACTCAGGCTGTTCAGATAGAGGGTTTCTCCTCGGAAGTACTACAAGTGAAAAAGGGTGTCCCTCAAGGTTCTGTGTTGGGCCCCTTATTATTCACCATACATGAATAATCTTGGACAGAATATTCCAAACCCAACTTTCCATTTCTACGCTGATGATACTGTCATATACTGCACAGCACCCACTCCTGCTGAGGCCTTTAAATATCTACAACATGCATTTGACAGAGTACAAGAACAACTTTGCTATCTTCAACTGGTTTTAAATGAAGAGAAAACAAAGTGTATGTTCTTTACCACATCAAAAACTGTAAGATCAGCACTGTGTGAGAACATTTTAACAAGAAATAGGCAACAAATTGTGTTAGTATCTTCTTTTAAATATTTAGGATTTTTAATTGATGACCACTTGAGTTTTAAGGCGCACCTTCAGTATGTTGTAAAAAAAAACCTGAAACTTTTACTGGAATTTTATTATAGAAACAAGTCTTACTTTTCTTTGACTGTGAAACAGTAATTGGTGGAAACAACCTTTTTACCCGTTATTGACTATGGAGATGTGTTGTACATGAATGCTACTGCTGGATAGTGTGTACCACGGGGCACTGAGATTCATCACCAACTGTGCTCCCCTTACTCACCATTGTGTGTTATACTCAATGGTTAACTAGACATCTTTATGTGCTCGACGCCTCAATCGTTGGTATGTGTTCATCTACAAAACCATTCTGGGTATCGCTCCATCTTATCTATCTTGTCTTTTAACAAAGAAACAAGGAAGTCACAATCTTCGTTCAATTTGTCGTCCCCAAAGTAAGAACTGAACTGGGCAAGAAAGCATTTAGGTTTTCAGCACCGAAGGCTTGGAATAACCTACAATCGAATATTCAACTTCAAACCCTTGTTACATTAAATGAGTTTAAAGCTTCTGTGAAAGGATCGCAGTCTACCTTGTCTGTATGCACATGTGTTATGTGAGCAAGTTTTAATGTTGTAAATTTGATGTTTTATGTGTTGTTTACTATTTTTAATGTAACCTTTCTGCTACCCTCTTGGCCAGGTCTCCCTAGGAAAAGAGATCTTTGATCTCAGTGGGATTTTACCTGGTTAAATAAAGGCTAAATAAATAAAAAATGTAAGGCTCTTCTTGTGTTTACAACATTGACAATTTTTGGAAAATAAACAAACAAACAAACAGGACAGCCTGCTAGCACATGGCACTCCAAAGGATGGAAGAGTATGCATTATCCAGCCAACACATTACACGATGCAATGAGAACAGAGAGGTTAAGGAGTAACTTGGAGGAGACAAGGTGAGATGAGACAAGACCAGACTATGAATGACAATAAAGACGATCCTGACCTATTCCCGACTGATGGCGTCTGTAGTTTTCTCCAAACGCTACAAGTCCGATGGCTATGGTCTGCAGAGAAGGTCGGATGGATGGAGTGAACTGATGGGAGGAGATTGGGGAAGGACGAAAAAGTAAACGGTCACCTTTTCACTGTGTAATCATATTTTCATTTAAAAAAAGCAAGTGTAGTTTATGATACATAAGCAATGTATTAACTATATCTTCTGCTGTCAAGACTAGGGATGTACATCGTTAGGATTTTATCGATACCGATACTGGACAGGGCTTATCATGTTTAAAGCAACAAGTTACCAATTGCCTGCAAATATTCAAAGTTTATTCATAGAAAGGGATGTGGGGTATAACCTCAGAGGAACGGCAAAATACAAACACGCTTTAGCACTTAACACAAAGAAAAGTTTTTGTGTCTCAGTCTTTGGGGTGAAAATATGGAACAGCCTGAGTGATGAGCTCAAACATTGAGCATTTTAAGAAATTGTACAAATCTAATACTTTGGTTCGGTATAGTGAGGTCTAGGCTTATTTTGAATATGAATATGAATGACTTATATGACTTACTTATGATGATATATTGAGAATTGTAAGCACGTTGTTCTGGGCAAATCGAGTTATGTGGATCCAGATGAATGTGATAAAATGTGGTTCAGAAGAAACTGGATATTAGTTAAAGTAACTATGTAAAAAAGGGGGGATTCAAAAAGTTGATACTTCTTCCAATTACCCCTTTGAGATATGTTTAATTTTATTTAATTTTCTTAATTCAGTTTTCTTTTCTTTATTGTAAAATAATATTATAATATATTATACACCCCTGCTACCAAACCCCACCCCCACCCCAACCCTGCTCCCTCACACATCAACCCCCCCTCTGTGCGTCGGTTGAGGTGGGCAGGGTTTGGTAGCGGGGGTGTATAATGTAGCCCGGAAGAGTTAGGGCTGCATGGGATTCTGGGTATTTGTTCTGTTGTGTTTATGTTGTGTTACAGTGCAGATGTTCTCCCGAAATGTGTTTGTCATTCTTGTTTGGTCTAATTCTAAGTTATGAGTTATATGTTGTATGTTTGCACATTTAAACTTTGTGTTATTCCACAATGCCTTTTGATTCCATTTTTTTTCCTAGAGGTTATTTTTTTCGGGGGGGTGGGGGGGTGGCGGGGCACAACATGTGAATAGTCAAATCGCAGACTAAAATTAGCGACTAAAAATGAGATAAACACAATTTAAAAACATAACGCACTATGTATGACTGTAATTAATTAATCGAAATTATCAGGATAATTTGACACTTCTTACTACAACATAAGGACACCCCGGTACTGTACATTATTGCATTGAGGTGACTAGAAATCAGGTAATTCCAGACTGTGTCCTGATGCGTGAGCAAATGTACTGCCTATGTGCTTTGACTTTGTGGATTTAAAAAAAATAATTTCTGGTTATTTTTGTTATGCAGTTTAACTTTTATCATTTATAACTGGTGGAAGGAACAATCAGATTCTCAATATATTTAGTTTGGCATGCTTGAGCTCCAAGGGGCAAATAAAAATAGTGCAGGTGCGCTCTAATACTACAGAACATGCAATGGAATATATGACTACATGAACTGTTATACTCTCTGTAAATGATGTTATTGAGGAAACAAAAAATGATGGATGGCAAAGTTGTTGTGACACAAACACGTCTCGCAATCGTCATCCATGTTTTTTGGTTTACCTCTAACTTGACGCCTTGTGGTCAGACCTACGCAGCGTGTTCCCTATTGCTGCTTTGGGGATAACTCGCACTTCAGTTCCCACCTGAAATCCCAGACAGCGGCCATAGAAGCAGCCCTTGTGCATGGAACTGTACTCCCGCACGAAGCTCTCGCTGAGACCGCTCTCGTCCTGGAAGAAGAGGTCGCCGTGGCTGTTGTCGTGCAGCAGCCGCTGGGCCAGGTAGAGCAGCGCCCGCAGCTGGCACAGGGCGCTGCAGTAGGCCTCCATCTCTCCGGCGTTGTGGGCGACGCGGAAGAAAATGCTGCGGCGGTTGGCTGTGATGTAGCGCCCCTTGTGGATGATGTGAAGAAGGCAGCAACGCACCACCTGGGAAAAGTTAAGCATAATAAAGTGGATTAATATTATTTCTGTTGTTTAATCAGACCATAAAAACTGTTTCCTACATGCTTGTGGGGCTTGTTTACATTCTTGTTTCATATTTGTCCAGAAGTCGACATACTTCCAAAACTATGACAGTAATGGTTTGAGAAGTATTCTTAGAGTAGATTAGATAAAATAGACCTTCCCTTGGGAATGTGCATTCAGGGAAATTAAAGGGGAGTATTATCACAATTTCAGAAGGGTTAAAACCATTAAAAAATCAGTTCCCAGTGGCTTATTTTATTTTTCGAAGTTTTTTTCAAAATTTTACCCATCACGCAATATCCCTAAAAAAAGCTTCAAAGTGCCTGATTTTAACCATCGTTATATACACCCGTCCATTTTCCTGTGACGTCACACAGTGATGCCAACACAAACAAACATGGCGCATAGAACAGCAAGCTATAGCGACATTAGCTCGGATTCAGACTCGGATTTCAGCGGCTTAAGCGATTCAACAGATTACGCATGTATTGAAACGGATGGTTGTAGTGTGGAGGCAGGTAGCGAAAAGAAATTGAAGAAGAAACTGCAGCTATTGAGCCATATCGGTTTGAACCGTATGCAAGTGAAACTGACGAAAACGACACGACAGCCAGCGACACGGGAGAAAGCGAGGACGAATTCGGCGATCGCCTTCTAACCAACGATTGGTATGTGTTTGTTTGGCATTAAAGGAAACTAACAACTATGAACTAGGTTTACAGCATATGAAATACATTTGGCAACAACATGCACTTTGAGAGTGCAGACAGCCCAATTTTCATCAATTAATATATTCTGTAGACATACCCTCATCCGCTCTCTTTTCCTGAAAGCTGATCTGTCCAGTTTTGGAGTTGATGTCAGCAGGCCAGGGAAGCTAGGTTCGATATTCTTCTCTTGATCATCTTCGGTGGCATAAGGGACGGTGTGAGCCAAGACATCCAGGGGGTTTAGCTCGCTCGTCTGCAGGAACAAACTGCCGCCATTGCTTGCCGTGCTACCGAGGTCCTTTGTCCCTGAATTGCTCACACACTCCGGCAGATTCAATGGGGGTCTGGCGGCAGATTTCTTTGACTTTATGGTTGGAAATGCATCTGCTTTGAGTGTCGCAGGATATCCACACATTCTTGCCATCTCTGTCGTAGCATAGCTTTCGTGGGTAAAGTGTGCGGAACAAACGTCCAATTTCTTGCCACTTTCGCATCTTTGGGCCACTGGTGCAACTTGAATCCGTTCGTGTTGTTACACCCTCCGACAACACACCGACGAGGCATGATGTCTCCAAGGTACGGAAAACAGTCGAAAAAACGGAAAATAACAGAGCTGATTTGACTCGGTGTTTGAGAAAATGGCGGATTGCTTACCGATGTGACGTCACGTTGTGACGTCATCGCTCCGAGAGCGAATAATAGAAAGGCGTTTCATTCGCCAAAATTCACCCATTTAGAGATTGGAAATCGGTTAAAAAAATATATGGTCTTTTTTCTGCAACATCAAGGTATATATTGACGCTTACATAGGTCTGGTGATAATGTTCCACTTTAAGGTTCCAGTGGCAGAAACACATATGCAGGACAGTATTAATAGCAACAGGTCACACAGCGTAAAAATGGAAAGTCGAATAAAATTCAGAGAAAAACACCAGCAGTAAAAAATAAAATAAAAAAATACAAACACTAAATATACTTTTGAAAATAAGTGGAAATTCCTGGAACATACGTACACACACAAACAAAAGAGAATAGGTGTGGCGATGCGGCGATTTTTTGGTAGAAAGACCCGATTGCCTACTGTGGTGCGACAGTATTATTTTATTGCCGTGCTTTTATTTTAAAAGCCTGACTTTACGAGCTGCAGGAGGTTTTACGCCAATGTTTCCCGAGCGGATTGGAAGCTGTGTGACTCCGGCAGTACTGAACAGGATTTTGTTTGTCATGAAAGAAATAAAATGAGTATGAATGGTAAAATATGAATGTTTCCCAGGACAATTTGAAGTGTTGACAGTTACGCACTGGGCAAGAATGATTAGTGGAGGTCCAGGCTTGATTTCCTATTTTTATATACAGTTTGATGGCACAGGGAACGAGGTCAAGGAGTTTTTATTCTTAACACATATACTTTTAGGGACATTAAGGTTTTAGCCATGACATGGGTCAAGTGTAAGGTTGAAGTTGAGGTGGTGATGGGTTGCAGTAGGGCTTGGTGATATGGCTGAAAAATTGTATCACAATATAATACAACAATAATACAATAAGTGTATTAACTGTATCCAATCAGCATCCATTGCACCGGTCACCCAAGAAGGGGGTGCCCACATCTGCGGTCTCTTCCAAGGTTTCTCGTTGTCCCCATTGGGTTTAATTTTTTCTTGCCCTGATGTGGGATCTGAGCTGAGGATGTGATTAAAGGCTATATAAATAAACTTTGATTGATTGAAATTTGACTGATTGATTGTATCGGTGAATATCAATAATTACTGATACTTTTTATGACCTTTTGAAAATAAAAATATATAATATAAATATATATACACAAACAAATATAATACATAATGTATGGAATATATTAACTGTTAACAAAATGTAACATTCCTCTGATTATAATCCCCTCAGCTATCAAGGCAGAAAGGAAAGGAAATGTCAACACGACCATGGAAAACACTCAATGTAAACACAATTCTAAAATCACATTGAACACTTAACAATAACCTCTTAAAATTAAAGTGCAAAAATAAGGAATATGTGAGAAATGGCTTAATTAAGTGTAACAAAATAGTGCAAAATGTGAAAAGGTGAACATAAAAACCTGAGAACTACTTTCTGCAAGTTTAGTGCAGGCTTTGCTAAATAAAGGGTGAGCTGATTACGAGCGCTTTGGTCTGACAACGGTCTATTTAAAAAAAAATAAATCCATAATACTGCCATACTCTCGAGGTCGGGCTGTATTATAATTAATACCGGTGCTCAACACTGGTTATCTAGCCATAAAACACTTAGGCAACCTTAAGCACTTTGGACGTTTTGTTTAGCATACCGATATATATCGTTTATCTTCATTCGACTTAAAAACACCGGGTTATCAGTTTTGGTCCGAATCGCCGAGCCCTATCTCGGGGTGACTTTTCCTGTTTAACCGACAAGTTATTCACTTTCTGCAGCACTTATGTTTAGTTTCTCTTCTCACTCCATGCTGAGATGGCGCAACCAAACATTATAGTTTATACTGTTCCCTGATTAGCTGTTAGCATGTCCCTCCCACTGATGAGCGATCCCTTTCTGCGTTGCTCAGGTGTTTAGAGAGCGAATGCTTTCACTGGAACTAAGGGGCCAAGCCCAACTCCTGAAAAACCAAACCCACACCATAATTCCTCCTCCACCAAATTTCACACTCAACCCAATGCTTCTGACATGTAGCTTTTTCCTGGCAACCTCCAAACCCAGACTGATCCATCAGATTGCCAGATGGAAAAGCGTGATTCATCCCTCCAGAGAAAGTGTCTCCACTGCTCTAGAGTCCAGTGGCGACGTGCTTTACACCACTGCATCCCACGCTATGCATTGGAATTGGTGATGTATGGCTTAGATGCAGCTGCTCAGCCATGAAAACCCATTCCATGAAGCTCTCTGCGTACTGTACGTGGGCTAATTGGAAGGTCACATGAAGTTTGGAGCTCTGTAGCAACTGACTGTGCAGAAAGTCTTTGCACTATGCACTTCAGCATCCGCTGACCCCTCTCTGTCAGTTTACGTGGTCTACCACTTGGTGGCTGAGGTTCCCAAACTTTTCACTTTTCTTATAATAAAGTTGACTTTGGAATATTTAGGAGCTAAGAAATTTCACGACTGGATTTGTTGCACAGGTGGCATCCTATGACAGTTCCACGCTGGAAATCACTGAGAGCGGCCCATTCTTGCACAAATGTTTGTAGAAACAGTCTCCATGCCTAAGTGCTTGATTTTATACACCGGGCCAATTGATTAGGACACCTGATTCTCATCATTTGGATGGGTGGCCAAATACTTTTGGCAATATAGTGTATATACAGTATTATATATATATATATATATATATATATATATATATATATATATACACACACATACATATACATATATATATATATATATATATATATATATATATCAAACGTTTTATCAATTGCATTTTTTATCGATATTGATTACGTCTATTGCGATATATATTGATGTCGTTTTATCGTCCAACCCTACATTGCAGATTAAACAAGAGTATTTTGTAAATAATATAAATTGCTGGAGAATTCATTTGCTGCTCTGCTAGGCTCGCTCAGTTGTGGTGGGCTGCAGCCTGAGAAGGTCTGGATGTTTCATCAATAACTGTGGGAGATAAAATACAGTGCTGCTGCAGGAATTTATCTAACCTGATTTGGAACACAAAATCAATCTGTGGAACAAATGGGCCGACCTTGAAACAAAGTCATATCAAGCCAAACGAGGGGCCGGAGAGCGATTTGTCAGTGTGTTGCAGTAATGTGGACAGCTTAGACAGTCAAATGCATCCTGCTAGCTTACCTTGACTAGTGAGCGATAGCCGTTGGCCGGGATGTGCGGGTCAAAGTCAAAATGGTGGTAGACAGCGGCGAAGCCAGAGATGACAGGCTCCAGACTGTGAGCGTGTTCCTGGATCAGCTTCATGGTGTCCACCAGACGCTGGGCAGCGTCGCTCTGCGGCCCTTTGGCCCCTCCCGAGAAGAAGGAGGCATTCTCCTCGCAGACATTGTAGAGGGCCACAAAAACCGCTCTGGTGTCCATCACTGGAGGGGTCGAGACAATAAGGGAAAGGAAAAGTTAAACTGGGAGAATGCTTTCTCTTTAAGTGTTTTTGCAAGTCCTTAACCCAGACCTGGGCAAATTAAGGCCCGTTAAGCTTTTCAATCTGGCCCGCCGGACATTCCCAAATCATTTTTTTAGATCTTTAAAATGGAAACTGTAGCTGTTTTAAGGGTGTTGGTCCTAAATGATCTCAGTAAGATATTACAGCTTGTTGCTGAGATTTGATGACCTATATTGAGTAAAACATGCTTGAAACTAGAATATCAACTGAATGCAAAGCTGTGTCATCAACAGTATAAAAAAGTATAAAACTACTTTTTTAAAGAAATCATTTCTTATTTCAAGCATGAAATAAAACATTATGACTTTGACACACTTGTGTCTCATAATTAAAACAGATGACAGTCAAATGGACTTTGCTGTTTTATTTTCAATGAAAAAATAGAAAATATGTACTCTTATAGTAAGTAGTACAGTTGGCACAGTACAGTAAACTGACAGTTAATATTTAAAGGGGAACATTATCACAATTTCAGAAGGGTTAAAACCATTAAAAATCAGTTCCCGGTGGCTTAGTTTATTTTTCGAAGTTTTTTTCAAAATTTTACCCATCACGCAATATCCCTAAAAAAAGCTTCAAAGTGCCTGAATTCAACCATCGTTATATACACCCGTCCATTTTCCTGTGACGTCACATAGTGAAGCCAACACAAACAAACATGGCGCATAGAACAGCAAGCTATAGCGACATTAGCTCGGATTCAGACTCGGATTTCAGCGGCTTAAGCGATTCAACAGATTACGAATGTATTGAAACGGATGGTTGTAGTGTGGAGGCAGGTAGCGAAAACCAAATTGAAGAAGAAACGGAAGCTATTGAGCCATATCGGTTTGAACCGTATGCAAGCGAAACCCACGAAAACGACACGACAGCCAGCGACACGGGAGAAAGCGAGAACGAATTCGGCGATCGCCTTCTAACCAACGATTGGTATGTGTTTGTTTGGCATTAAAGGAAACTAACAACTATGAACTAGCTTTACAGCATATGAAATACATTTGGCAGCAACATACACTTTGAGAGTGCAAACAGACCAATTTTCATCAATTAATATATTCTGTAGACATACCCTTATCCACTATCTTTTCCTGAAAGCTGATCTGTCCAGTTTTGGAGTTGATGTCAGCAGGCCAGGGAAGCTAGGGTCGATATTCTTCTCTTGATCATCTTCGGTGGCATAAGGGACGGTGTGAGTCAAGACATCCAGGGGGGTTTAGCTCGCTCGTCTGCGGGAACAAATTGTCGCCATTGCTTGCCGTGCTACCGAGGTCTTTTGTCCCTGAATTGCTCACACACTCCGGCAGATTCAATGGGGTTCTGGCGGCAGATTTCTTTGACTTTATGGTTGGAAATGCATCTGCTTTGAGTGTCGCAGGATATCCACACATTCTTGCCATCTCTGTCGTAGCATAGCTTTCGTCGGTAAAGTGTGCGGAACAAACGTCCAATTTCTTGCCACTTTGGCATCTTTGGGCCACTGGTGCAACTTGAATCCGTCCCTGTTGGTGTTGTTACACCCTCCGACAACACACCGACGAGGCATGATGTCTCCAAGGTACGGAAAACAGTCGAAAAAACGGAAAATAACAGAGCTGATTTGACTCGGTGTTTGAGAAAATGGCGGATTGCTTCCCGATGTGACGTCACAACGTGACGTCATCGCTCCGAGAGCGAATAATAGAAAGGCGTTTAATTCGCCAAAATTCACCCATTTAGAGTTCGGAAATCGGTTTAAAAAAAAAAAAGGTATTTTTTCTGCAACATCAAGGTATATATTGACGCTTACATAGGTCTGCTGATAATGTTCCCCTTTAAATGACCGTAAGTCTTGAACTATACAAAGTATTTCAATGGTTGGAATCTGCGCTTTTGCATGATACACTAGTTACTATGGTAATCTAATTAGTTACTATGGTAATCTAATTAGTTACTATGGTAATCTGCGTCACAGCAGCTCAGACGAGGCACCAAGCAGTGTGGGTGGGGAGCGTTTCCACAGAGTGTTTCCAGAGCGGCCAGCCTGAAACACAGGTTTCAGGGACAGACGCAGAAAGAGATTTTTACAACAAAGTTCTAAAGCTTAGTCATATATCAGATGTATCAGATTGTAGGTGGGGGTTTTTTTTACCCTTCGCGTTCATATTTCGCTGTTTGTTGCATTTTTGTTGCGTTTCGCTTGATTGTAAAATATGTCGATCGAGAGGGGTGTGACGCTCATATGTTGTCAATTTTCAGTGTTTTATCGTTAGTTAATATTGTAAATCCCACATTCTTTATTTTCATGTACATTCTAGGTGTCTCATTCAGTAAAAAAAATGTACAATTCCATTCCGGTTTTTCAGGCGGTCTGTCATAACGTTTTTAGCATTCAGTCAGACATTATTGTGAGGTTTTGTATTAGTGTTCCTAAAAATAGATATACGGCCCCCAGACACATTTTTTAATAAAAATTTGGCAACCGAGTCAAAATAATTGCCCAAGCCTGCCTTTACCCATGCACAGAAAGGCGTGAACATTTGTCAAAACAAGCATTCAAACTGTGCTGTTTGTGCTAATGTTTTCTGACATTTGCATCACAGAATGGAACTGGTAATTTTCCACACAGCTAAATGCACTCAACAAAACCACCATTGTAACTTTAGGGTAGGGGTTTCAAACTCAATTTAACTGGCGGTAAAGTCAGGCTGCGGCTGGTCCGTACAGAGTGTCACTTCATGTTTTAACGATGTGCCTGAATTTGTTAACTACTTCTACCAACAGCGATACTCACTCTAAGCTATGGCAGCCCTTAAATCATTATGAATGTATAAATGTTATATTTTGACAAGGACATGGTCAGAGACACATCTACTTGCTTATAGGAAGTTGCTGTTTGTGTTGCCCAATATGTTTGTTGTGCTGTCATTTTTTGTTTTTGCGCCGTAATGGTAGATATTGACAGCTAGAATTCACCAAGTCAAGTATTTAATACACACATACACATATATATATATATATATATATATATATATATATATTAGAGATGCGCGGTTTGCGGACACAACCGCGGATTATCCGCGGATTATCCGCGGGTCGGGCGGTTGAAATAAAATAAAAAATAGATTTTATCCGCGGGTCGGGTCGGGTGGTTGAAATTAAAAAAATTTAGATTTTAAATAGATTCAGGCGGGTGGCAGTTAAACCAATTGGGAAATATATATACATAGTTAAATGTTGTTACCTACATACGAAAAAAGAGCAGGCACCTGCAGCATGCCACAACAGAAGAAAAAAAAAGAGAGATGGCAACGCCGGCAGCAAACGTGGTACGCGACAAACTAAAAAAGGGAATACTAAAGACCAGGGGGAAAAAAGGCCAGAAAAGTTCAGCGTGGACTCGTTTTTATGAGGTTGTAAATCAGGATGATAGTAATGCTGGCTACGTGATTTGCAAGAGCTGCGACGCTGTTTATGTCGACGACAGTCACAAAACCGGGACATCTAACATGGTGCATCACATTTGTGCAAAACCCCGAACCTCCACAAACACCCTGAGCATGAGCAGTTTCGTCCGCCGTGATCCCAGAAGAGTGCCACAGGATGTTAAAACAAGATAGAACGCAGCTGCCTGCAGCAGTTTGAGTGGCGCGAGCGCGCTTGGAGGTGCGCTCAGCGCGGCTCCCAGATGATTGCGCACTGGTGTGCGTCTGGGCCGTGACAGCGTGGCACGCATTGAATGTCTCTGCTCCATTGGATCAGTCTCCTTTCTTTAACAGGCAAAAGCTTTATAACCTCACTAATGCCTTGCATCGTCTATATTAGATATATAACAACGGGCGGGTGGCGGATGCGGTTTTGATTAAATGTTAGTTCGGGTGTATGGCGGATGGTTGACGACTTTTGTGATGCGGTTGCGGATGAAATAATTGCCTATCCGCGCATCTCTAATATATATATATATGTATATATATATATATATATATATATATATATATATATATATATATATATATATATATACACATATATATATATACATACATCCTGAAAATATGCAAACAAAGCTGTGTTTAGAGAATTGATACTTCAAACTTGCATAAATAAATATTAAGGAATATAACATAACTTGGCTTCTGAGAGCTTCAAAATGTAATGAATAAAATGCTAAAGTTGTTGATAAACAAGCAATTATTTTAATAATTAAATATGGTCATTTTAAATGAATTATGATAATTTAAAATCAATTATTGTATGTTTATTTTAATGTATAATTCTATGGCTGGATGTAATAAGGAGTCAGAAAAAAATACAAATAAAAATACAATTAATTTTGATGTTTTTAGCAAAATATAGTAAAAATGTATTTAGTTATTTAAAAAAAAATATATATATATATATATTTATTTTTAGGTAAGATAAACATAATAATACAATTTGTCTCTAGTCTGGATGATTTAGTTCTTGTCACCGTGTTGTCCTCCGTCATGAAAAAAGGCTGTCCTCACTCAGGTCCTCATGGAGCTGGAGGGGGCGTGGCTTCCAGCTCCGGCTGAAAATCGGGAGATTTTCGGGAGAATATTTGTCCCGGGAGGTTTTCGGGAGAGGCGCTGAATTTCGGGAGTCTCCCGGAAAATTCGGGAGTGTTGGCAAGTATGACTTAACTACATATGCGCGGTGGCGTTTTAACTCACGATTAGGGATGATGTTTGAGAAGAAATTATCGAGTTCGAGCCTATTATCGAATCCTCTTATCGAACCGATTCCTTATCGATTCTCGGTTGGTAGTAAAAGTGTGTCATGTGTTTGTACCCTGCTCAAATCTCTCAGTAAAGTTATTCATTGGATTATACCTTTTGTTTTGAACTTTATTACACCTTGGAGCGCTTTTTCCGGTCCATTGTTTTTCCTGCTTTCCCTAGCTGCGCCTAATGACTGAGCTACGTGACGTCATTTCTTGTGATGTCCCACAGGGCATTTCTGGTCGGGACGGGATTCATTCCCAGGGATTCGAATAAAGAACCAACTCTTTTTCTTTACGATAGTGGTCTCGATAACGGGTACCGGTTCTCAAAAAGGGATTCGAGTCCGAGGACTCTGTTCTTTTCTTATCGAACAACCGGGAAAATCGGTTTTGAGTATCATCCCTACTCAGGATTACTTTTAAATTAGGACTTTGTGGATTTTGTCTCGCGTCAAATAGACTTCTTTGTACTCTTGAACAAGACCCCCGGGTTGTCGGCCTCAGTACTCTGGGAAGTGCATAAGCCATACATTGGGGGGAGATAATCTCCTATACAAATTAAGAGACAAAAACTCAGGAAGAATAAATATATATCTCCTTGAATCCAAACGTTTATAAAGAAAGGCTCTTTCTACAGGCAGAGCTTGATGTTCTTACGACAGACCATGGTACTAAACACATGGCTATGTTAAAGATCCCAATTCTTTGAACATGGCGATAAAGAGACTACTAGCCCATCAACTACACCAGATATCAGTATCCCCTTATATTCTGCAGATTCAAACGGATTCACGTATAAACACTGATGTTCTTGAGATTAATAATGTATTTAAGAACTTCTCTACTCATCTGCTTAAAGAATTAGAGGACCAGTTACTGTTGCGGAATGAAATATTGCAGTGTCATCAATACAAAGCGGTAAATCCCAAGGACCAGATGATTATCCTCCTGATTTTT
This sequence comes from Nerophis lumbriciformis, assembly GCF_033978685.3. Classification (NCBI taxonomy): domain Eukaryota; kingdom Metazoa; phylum Chordata; class Actinopteri; order Syngnathiformes; family Syngnathidae; genus Nerophis; species Nerophis lumbriciformis. Next base: position 470,582 of record NC_084551.2, read on the forward strand.
TTTAAAAACCTTTTAGTATAAGCTAGTCCTCATATCATTGGACATGCACAATGAACCATTTAAATCCAACCGCCTTCCGCAAACACATAACAAAGCTTCAATTTCTCTCCTCTAGAAAAAAAGGATAGGATCCCTCATCACGCACCTTGTATTGTCCTACTAGTCTGTTAAATGTGGACTTCAAATTGTTATCCAAATTGCTTGCTTTACGTCCGGACACTATTCTTCCTTCTATTGTTAATGCGGATCAAACTGGGTTCATTTGGAAGAGGCACTCCTTTTCAAATCTTTGACGTCCTTTCAAAATATCGTACAGTGTACCTGCTTTTAACGTTGAAGAAGCAGTGATATCTATGGATGCTAAAAAGGCAATTGACCGAGTGGAGTGGAATTATCTATTTTATGTCCTGGAGAGATTCAGCTTTGGTAACAGTTTTATTTCATGGATTAATAAGCTCCTTTATTCAACTTCTGAGGCCTCGGTCAGGACAATTAATATTCAATCCAAATATTTTCGCCTCCATCGCTCTACAAGGCAAAGTTGTCCTCTGAGTCCATTACTTTTTGCTTTTGCCATTGAGCCTCCTTCGATAGCGCGTTGTACTAATCCGCTCTTTACGGGCCTTGAGTACCCTTCAAGCTTTTGGACATTTGTCTGGTTACAAACTAAACTTGGGTAAAAGTGAAATATTTCCGATAAATTCTGCTTCGAAGAAATATCCTCTGCACAATTTTCCCTTTAAAATTGCCTCGCAAAGTTTCACATACTTGGGCGTCCAGGTCACACACTCTGTACGTTTGCAGAACTTTATAAAGCCAACTTTGTTCCACTGCTGTCCAGAATCCAGGGCGACATTGATTGCTGATCCTTACTTAACTTATATACAGTGGCTCATGCCAACCCTATTAAAATGAATATACTTCTGCACTTTTCTTATTTGTTCTAGTGCATACCACTCCCCCCCACTTAAAGCCCTATTTTGGTCTACAGACTATTTCTAGTCTTTCCCCCATCACAGCTAACCATGCTTTCCCTCCCTCTCTTGTCAATAGTGCCTTTTTAAGGTTGGTCAAGTCTGTGTACCAACAACATTAAAGATGTATACATTGACAACACGTTTGCTTCTTTTCAGCACAATTGTAATAAATGTTTTTTTAGATATCTACAGATCTGCAGTTTTGTTCGTAATACTTTCCCCAGGTTCCCAAACTTGCCGAATAACCCAGTTTTACATTTGTTTTAAGACACCACTTCCGACCTTAACAGGATCCAATACACAGATTTACAATCAAATTTTTCATTTATGCCCCAAGTTTCTGAATTCAATTACCGGTAAGTCACTTTGGGAGGGTGATTTAGGAGTGGCCCTATTCGAGGAGAGCTGGACAGAGCTAAGATGTATGACGGAATATCGGTATTACGTGATCAGGGTCAACAGTCTCGATCTAACTTTATACATGTTTTGGCTCTGCCTATCCTATCCCTGTGCATTTACTACTTTGTTGGCTAGAAGAGTCATTGTGCTAAAAATTGAAAGAATGCAGTGCCTGCCTGCCACACCCGCTGGATTAGAGATAATCTTTATTTCCTAAAATTGGAGAAAATAGGGCGGACATTGAAAGACTGTTCTGTGAAATTTCAAAAATAATGGCGTGCTTTCCTAAAATATGTAAAGGAGACTGATCTCCAATTTAAGCCCGATTGAAAAGTAATTGAAATATAGATAACTGATGAGTCTTTTGTTTGCTTTTGTGTATTGCTGCACCGCGTTGGAGCCATTCAGGAATGCAGTTGTCTGTGGCTTCATGTCAATATTTGCCTGTAATCATTTGACTGATATATTTTTTATATTTGGGAGGTGGTGGGATTTAATGTGTGTTGGACTGTATTTCTGGCGGATGTATATGTCAAAAACTCAATAAACAACAATGTCACATATGTTGTCATATTCCACCATCATACATTTGTCAACGTAGTGAAGTGAATTATACTTATACAGCGCTTTTCTCTAGTGACTCAAAGCGCTTTACATTGTCAAACCCAACATCTAAGTTACATTTTTAAACCAGTGTGGGTGGCACTGGGAGCAGGTGGGTAAAGTGCCTTGCCCAAGGACACAACGGCAGTGACTAGTTTGGCAGAATCAGGGATCGAACCTGGAACCCTCAAGTTGCTGGCACGGCCACTCTACCAACCGAGCTATACCGCTCCCTATAACGTAGATGTTTAATGCCACTTCTCGTACAACTGTGGAAAGATTTAGTCTGAGCAGAGTAGAACAGTGCAAAAAGGAGGTGAGAGGTTGAGCTACACTTGGAACAACCAAGTTATTCTTGGACAAAAACATCCAAACAAACATTAATCATTAGAGTCCCAAGGGATATGCAAGTTGATAAAACACATACACAGCTGGGAGTGTTTCACAATAGTTTTTTGTCTTGATGCCACATAGCATCGCTTTGATCCCTAATTATCACACGACGAGCTGCCCAAGATCGGTTTTAGCTTTTTGTAACCCTAACTCACAACGAGTATATCAGATGGCACACAAAAATTTAAGTACACTACTTCCCTCATGGAAAACATTAGTTGATTAACTATGTTTAATTAGATTATTAACATGCCTCATAATCAGCTTAACAGTTATTAATATCCATAATCAACAGAAAGTTGTCTGTGTATTTATGAGGATGACGTCCAGCCCATGGTGAATGTTCCGATTGTAGTCGGAGGCATTCGGACCCCACTGGCCGCAGGGTACGAGACATGAGCAAGCGGTTATTTGGCTTGGTTGATTTGTCTCAGAGACACGCACTTAAGTCTATCATTCTAATAGTAATCCTGCAATGCTTAATGGAGCAGATGGGGCTTGACTTATTGCGGTGGGAATACACATACGCTGACATTTACACCTATCCCATGACTTCCCACAAACTTTGCCCTATTTATTGTACATCTTCAATTTGCTTTTAGTTGGAGGGGTTGTGAGTAAGTAGTGGGTAGTAATGTGCTATATTTACTTGAATAACTTTTTAGAATAAATTGTATTCTTCGGAGTAGCTTTAATGCAACATACGTTTTACTTTTGAGTATTTTTGTGAAGCAATAAAGCTACTTTTACTCTATTACTAGGGATGTCCCGATCCAATAGTGATATCGGAAATCAGTCCGATATTCACCAAAAAAGTGAATATCGGATTTTATCGGACTGAATCTAAAAACTCCGATATAAGCGCTCTGATATAAGCTGTCCATTTACCGCTGCAGCACGTCTATAATAGGTGACTCTGGTTTGATCACACTCCAACACAGTAATGCCCCTTAATTAACGTTGGTGCCGGCCGCGGAAGAAGAGCGTCTCTGATCCAGCATGCACAGCCCACGTGATCACAACAACGACAACGCGTGTGTTTGCAGCAAAGTGTAGTGATGTGGAAGTATTTGAACCTAAACTCGGACAAAGACGTTGCCGCTAAATGCAACATTTGTCAGGCGCAAGTGTCCCGTGGAGGGACAGAACCGGGAAGGTTCAATACAAGCAACCTCATCGCACATTTGAAAAAAAAACACCACAAAAAAGAACATGAGGATTTTGGCGAGAGCAGCAAGGCGAAGCAACAAACCTCTGGCTCGCTTCAGCGACCCACGCTGGCCGAAAGCTTTGCAAGACGTGACAAACTACCACGGAACAGCAAAAAGGCAATGGCCATAACAGAAAAGATAGCCCAGTTTATTGTGCTTGATGACCAGCCCCTGTCGGTAGTGAGTAATGTCGGGTTTAAACGCTTAATGGAGCACCTCCAACCTCGCTACATTATTCATTTCATTCATTTTTTAAATTGGATTTTTTTATGTTATTTTTCAGGGTCTTCTAATTTATTTTTTAATTTATTCTATTCAATTGTATAATTATGTTGGTTTCAGTGGTTATTTTGCACTTTATATATAACATTTAGTTTTTATTGGATTTGTTGAGGTAATACTCTTATGTTGACGGTTAAAATGTATGTAACCAATTGGTTAATAATAAATGGGTCAGTTTTTCCTATACCTACTCTTGCTGACTATTGTTTTCTGTTTTAACTCTACAACATCAGTAACAGTAACATCACTTTATCAAGCCTTTTCTAACATTCCACACAACAAAATAAGGAATAAATATATGTATGATTCGTGCCTATATCGTATTGTATTGATATCGGTATCGGCCAATACTCAAGGCTACAATATCGGTATCGTATCGGAAGTGAAAAAGTTGTATCGGGACATCCCTATCTATTACACTGAGTGTCATTACGATTTATTTAAATATATTAATTACTGCTTGCATAAATGTTGTATTTGACTTAATCCAGTGTGGTGCTGTCACATGAACTTTAGCAATAAGAAAGTCTGACTCCTTTCAACAATCAAACAGAGCCTGGCATGTATATGTCCACTATTAAACTATCTGAGGCCCCAAACTGTAAAAAGTGGCATATTATTATTTAGGGGTGAAACGATTCCTTGAGTAATTCCAGTAATTTGATTACGAAAAATTCCATCCATCCATCCATTTTCTACCACTTGTCCCTTTTGGGGTCGCGGGGGGTGCTGGAGCCTATCTCAGCTGCATTCGGGCGGAAGGCGGGGTACACCCTGGACAAGTCGCCACCTCATCACAGGGCCAACACAGATAGACAGACAACATTCACACTCACATTCACACACTAGGGCAAATTTAGTATTACCAATCAACCTATCCCCAGGTGCATGTCTTTGGAGGTGGGAGGAAGCCGGAGTACCCGGAGGGAACCCACGCAGTCACAGGGAGAACATGCAAACTCCACACAGAAAGATCCCGAGCCCGGTAACTCCTGTGCCACCGTGCTAATTTTCTCTGCCTTAAAGGGGAACATTATCACAATTTCAGAATTGTTAAAACCATTAAAAATCAGTTCCCAGGGGCTTATTATATTTTTCGAAGTTTTTTTCAAAATTTTACCCATCACGCAATATCCCTAAAAAAGCTTCTAAGTGCCTGATTTTAACCATCGTTATATACACCCGTCCATTTTCCTGTGACGTCACATAGTGAAGCCAACACAAACAAACATGGCGGAAAGAACAGCAAGCTATAGCGACATTAGCTCGGATTCAGACTCGGATTTCAGCGGCTTAAGCGATTCAACAGATTACGAATGTATTGAAACGGATGGTTGTAGTGTGGAGGCAGGTAGCGAAAACCAAATTGAAGAAGAAACTGAAGCTATTGAGCCATATCGGTTTGAACCGTATGCAAGCGAAACCGACAAAAACGACACGACAGCCAGCGACACGGGAGAAAGCGAGGACGAATTCGGCGATCGCCTTCTAACCAACGATTGGTATGTGTTTGTTTGGCATTAAAGGAAACTAACAACTATGAACTAGGTTTACAGCATATGAAATACATTTGGCAACAACATGCACTTTGAGAGTGCAGACAGCCCAATTTTCATCAATTAATATATTCTGTAGACATACCCTCATCCGCACTCTTTTCCTGAAAGCTGATCTGTCCAGTTTTGGAGTTGATGTCAGCAGGCCAGGGAAGCTAGGGTCGATAGGGGGTTTAGCTCGCTCGTCTGCGGGAACAAACTGCCGCCATTGCTTTCCGTGCTACCGAGGTCCTTTGTCCCTGAATTGCTCACACACTCCGGCAGATTCAATGGGGGTCTGGTGGCAGATTTCTTTGACTTTATCTTTGGAAATGCATCTGCTTTGAGTGTCGCAGGATATCCACACATTCTTGCCATCTCTGTCGTAGCATAGCTTTCGTCGGTAAAGTATGCGGAACAAACGTCGAATTTCTTGCCACTTTTGCATCTTTGGGCCACTGGTGCAACTTGAATCCGTCCCTGTTGGTGTTGTTACACCCTCCGACAACACACCCACGAGGCATGATGTCTCCAAGGTACGGAAAACAGTCGAAAAAACGGAAAATAACAGAGCTGATTTGACTCGGTGTTTGAGAAAATGGCGGATTGCTTCCCGATGTGACGCCACGTTGTGACGTCATCGCTCCGAGAGCGAATATTAGAAAGGCGTTTAATTCGCCAAAATTCACCCATTTAGAGTTCGGAAATCGGTTAAAAAAAATATATGGTCTTTTTTCTGCAACATCAAGGTATATATTGACGCTTACGCTTATGTGGGCTTTGTACCGAGGATGTCGTTGTGGCTTGTGCAGCCCTTTGAGACACTTGTGATTTAGGGCTATATAAATAAAGATTGATTGATTGATACATAGGTCTGGTGATAATGTTCCCCTTTAAAGAATCGTTCATTTATTGGTAAAAGCTAAAAGCATGACTACTGTTAATGTGGTACAACGCTATTATGTCACCCACACAGACGAAGGAGGAAGCAGATGCAGTGTTTCCCATATATTCGTGTGTAAACAAAATAAATGTGCTCCGCCACAAATGTGTATATGCCACTTCTGGTTCGAAAATTATACAAATTATAATGAAAGTGTGGTGGAATGCATCATAACGATGCTTTTACAAACCGGCTTCAACACAGACGTAGAAAAAGAGATCAGTGCTTCCAATTTAGCGACTTGGTCATGTTATTGAGCAAGTACAGGTACACATTAGAAGTGGAAGAGGGGAGTGTGTCTTGCATCGTGCATTTATTCGGTAATCAAATACCAGCGGTCACGTAAGACAAGGCATCAATAATTATTAACAAAAACGTCTTGTTGTCCTGTGTATTTATGATTGCTCTTTAGCCAAACAAAACTGTTTTATTCAATTACTCAATTAATCGAATTTATTTATTCAGTAATCAAATACAAGCAGTCACAAAATGTATAATTTGTCATGCGCACGAGCCCGGATATAGACCTCCTCAAGCACAGGAAGTTTTCATTACCATCACCATTAACATACTATGATATATTATTTAGTTTTTGTCATTTTAAAATAAAATCAATTGGCCGTTCATTATGAAGTGAAATGTCTAATTGCGTCTAGTATATTAATGATTGCTCTTTCACCAAACAGAAAGGTTTTATTCAACTACGCAATCAAATACATTTTTGGTAGAATACTCGATTACTAAAATATTCCATTGCTGCAGCCCTATTTCTAATATCATTCAACTATGGCGTGCGACAAGAGGCAGCACACCTCTTCAATTAAAGTTTACCTTACAAACCAGGAAAAAGAACAGCTATATCATGCGCTATCTTTGTCAGTAGGAAAAAGAACAGCTATATGATGCGCTATCTTTGTCAGTAGAAATGTTCACATTTCAGCCTAGAGTAATTCCAGTTCCAACTAGACCAGGGGTCACCAACGCGGTGCCCGCGGGCACCAGGTAGCCCGTAAGGACCAGATGAGTAGCCCGCTGGCCTGTTCTAAAAATAGCTCAAATAGCAGCACTTACCAGTGAGTTGCCTCTATTTTTTAAATTTTATTTATTTACTAGCAAGCTGGTCTCGCTTTGCTCGACATTTTTAATTCTAAGAGAGACAAAACTCAAATAGAATTTGAAAATCCAAGAAAATATTTTAAAGACTTGGTCTTCACTAACTGACAAAGAAACAGATAACAGATTTGGTGTCCAGTTCAAAGTGTGACATGATTTATTTAAAAATTTGAGAGTTGACTTTTGTATTTTGCATGAGTTATTTGTACAAACATGGTGCAAAGTCATTCATGATTTGTTAAAAAATGTTAGTGGCTAGCTAGTTAAAATGGGATATTGTGATTTCACAAGACTGTCTTAGAAGTCATCATTTGAAAATGTTCAATTTGAAAAATGTGCACTTGGAGAAAATATAAAAATAAAGTATTGCATATTGATATTTATCTGTTTCTATATATATTTATTGTGAGAAATATTTAGATGATCAGTGTTTCCACAAAGATAAATATCATTAATTATTAATAATAACAGAGTTAAAGGTATATTGAGCAAATTGGCTATTTCTGGCAATTTATTTAAGAGTGTATCAAACTGGTAGCCCTTCGCATTAATCAGTACCCAAGAAGTAGCTCTTGGTTTCAAAAAGGTTGGTGACCCCTGAACTAGAGAAAACAGGTAAGTTGTAGATGTTTTTTATGTTTTAGCCAAGCATACAGTATGCTAATATTAACCTTGTTGTAGCATCATGCGACTCACGCGCGTGCACGTACGCACGCACTGACACAGTAACCGCCGTTGGTGTGTATAACAAAAAACTAATTTAGTATTTAGAATTGGTCTGTAATTGCTAGTTTTCTACTCTAGTCTAGCTAAGACGTTTAACCAAAGCGTTTGAACCAACTCTTTGTATACAAATAATACAGCTTTTGTATGACAGTGATTATGTTTCCATGCATATAATTAGTCTGATTTCTCAGATAGCTTGGCTCAATGGGAAAACAACTTAATCTGATCGTGTTTGGCTTTTGGAAAGTTAAAAGCTTGTCCAATAGCAACCCTCATCTGAAGCAATATCAGGGCACAAATAGTTATTCCTTTGGACTCAAAACTCCTTCCATTGATCCACAGAGCTTATTCAATGAACTTTGCAACTTTTCTCTCCATTCTACGTCTGAAAATTCCTTCAAAACAACTCTCTCCCACCAGTCTTTGCTTGGGGCCCACTTCTAGCCACTTCAAGACCTTCTTGGTAGTACTGTCATGTTCATAGCGCAATCTACGATCATTTATTAATGCTGTCTGCTTAAAGTAATATTTCTAACCTGTGCCAACATTACAGCGTACATCCAGTACAACAAGAACTGGGCTGTTGACTCGCGATTTGCGAGGAGCTGCAAAGATGTCTTGTTTGGCTCAAACGGAAAAGCAAAACAATTCTCCGCACTAAAAGGAAATAAGTGCCTCTAATTGTACGGGACGCACACTGCTTACGTATTGTATTGTGCATGGACAATGGGACTTCACATGTAAGTGTGAAAATACAAAAAAACTAACTATTTGAGAAATCAGACTAATTCAGTGCATAACAATGTAGTCTTTGTTGTATAGGCTCTAAAGTGGACCTAACGTTGGTTGTGGCTCTACCATTAGCGGTCAACATACAACTGCATATCTGAAACTGTCTCTGGTTTCCTTCTCATAAAAAATGGATGCCAGCCGGTGTTATACAGTCCAATAAATTAACATTAATGGTCGTATAAGTGTAGCTGTTTGGCATGGCAAGTAAAAAGAGGGACAATAGAAGCGTAAAAACAAACTTGTTTACCAGCATCCGGATTCAAGCTTCTTTCCTTGTCTGTATCCTCTCTTGCGAGCGTGAAGAAGAAGAAACAGAGAATGAGTGAATGAGAAGGAGCAAGAGACTGATAAGGAAGGAATGGCCCAAAGGGAAGAGACAAAAGAAGAGGGTAGGCTTTCCAAGTTTGTCTTCCTTTTGTGTGAGTGAGTCAGTCTATTTGTCAGAAAATTCCAAATGTGCTTTGCTCATCCGTCCTCTCAACTCTGTCTCCTGTGCTGCTTTTAAAAGCTGCCCTGACGAAAGGTCTCTGACTAATTCGCCATTGGTCGTTTGCTGAGTGTGACTCCCTTTGACATTAAACCGAATTGGCAGAGGACATTGTCTTGGGGGGGGGAGGCACTAGGAGACTAGTGAAGAGGCCATAAAAACATTCGGTTTGTTTTCCCTCACATTGTGCCCTCTGTTCTCCATTCTGTCATCCTTCTCCACAAAACAAAAAACACTTCAGCTAGTCATTAAATGGCCATTCAGAGAGCGGTGATTACTAACCACTGGAAATGATCTGATTTCACTTCATTGGTCCGAAAATTAGCAGTTACTTACTACAAACAGTGACTCCTTGTCATTGATCTATGTCATAGATGTTGTACACCGATAGGCAAAACGATTAAATACTCTTCCACTTGATGGAAGAAGGTACATAACCTGTATAGAGCTGTATATAGAGAGAGTATGGATAACTAAAACACAGGGACATAGGACGTGTGCGGCTTTGGCCCAACGCATGCAAAAGAGTCCTTCTGGCGTTAGTTTTCTGACTAAATACACCAAAATAATAAGTCTAATTATAGTTGTAAAAATACTTCAGCTCAAAAACGTACAATAAAAGATGTTTATTTTTTCGTGACGACAAAGTATCCTTTTAGGGCAAATATGCGGCCATCTTTGATGAACTTCGCCGCTATATTCATGCAGTGTTTAGTGACCAGCGGGGCTCTCTAACATGCTCCCGCCGGCGCAATGTACATCAGAAAATACAGAACGACCAAAAAAAAATGCATTTTACTCATTTTGCCAAACTCATCATTAGCTTTGGACCAACAACTACGACTTTTGTGTGTTGTGTGAAGTATGTAAACTATGGTACCTACAACCAATGCCTTGTTTGTAAATCACTGCACTACGTCTGTTCTTTTACTCCAGTTTTTGTAATATTTGACATTGGTTTTTGTGGCAAGTCTGCATGGCTTCCCGATTGCTTAATCACTATAATAACTTACAAACTAATGCTGCTTTTACTATTTAAGAGAAAAACCTTTCAGTTGTTTAGTCTCAGTTTGCTGCAATAGTTTCTCTGAAGGCCACTTGTGGTACAACTGTTATAAAGCTCTTAAAATGTGGTGATTTTAATTACATATATGCAAATTAAATATCAGTACGAAAAAAATATATATATACACACGTACGTACACACACACACACACCTAATACCAAGTTTTTTTCAGTAATGATATCTAATTTGCATTTATATGTATTTACAACCAGCAAATTTTAAAGGCTGTATAATAGTTGCAACACAGCTACACATATCTAAAAACATTGATCAATTTGAAAGACTGGTAGACTTTTAGGGCCGACTTATTTGACATTAACAATTTTGTAAATAATGTATATAGATGAACAAGATTTGTGGAATCAAATACATTTCTAAAAACATCTAATTCAATTACATGTGAACCTTTTTATGAAAGCTTAAAACTGTTTGCTGTCACATTACACATTTCAAAAACATGGCAATAATTCAATGGCCCTGTTTTGAAAAGATTGGCTAAAAAGAGGTTTCGCCTAGAACATAGGTAATCATGTCCTAAGTCAATGGTAGTACATTGTGTATAAGTTATGGGCAAGAAGGTCAGAAATGGACCATTTCCGCTACCTAACCTCACACAAGATACTTTTGCCTTTGGTACGCCAGCGAACCTTCACTTCTCATAATTTTCTCCATTCTGGTTTGCGGGGAAAGCGATGCATATGATTCCCGCAAACCATATGCATCCCATCACATGAGGGGGATTTGAAAAATCATTTAGGAGATCGTCTGAAACCGAGTTGGCAATACTCTCTCTAGACACGGCTTTCGACGTTGCCATTCATACAACAGAATGTAATAGAGGCAGTCCTTTAAATTGGACACCAACTCATTTTGGTACCACTCGCAGTGCTACAGTGCCTAAAAGGTGGCGGTAAACACACACATTCCTTTGGAAGAACATCATCACCGACGGCCCACACTGCAGCAACATGAAAACAAAAATTCCCATAGGGAACAAGTGTTGTGTTTGTGAAGCAGAGCACAAAAAAGCTACTTGGGCCAAGTGTGGACAAATATAACAGTGGAGATCACAATTTAAAACTTGGCTGACGGAATGAACCTTCACCCACTTGACGAGGCATGTTCATGCACAGAACAAACCCAAGTGGAAATACTCCCAGTTCTGTTGTGAAGAGTGATGTTGACAGGTTTTCAATGTAGTGGGTACCTGGGATCTACAGATAGCAATTTTAGTGGGTCCCTGGGAAATTCAATGAGTCCCAATCAAAAAAAAAGTATTTTTTTTGCTATTTCTTATATTGTTATTTTTATTAAATTGTAGCATTAAACTCCTTTGATGTTGGTATGGTATAATATGGTTATAGTTAACAGGTATAGTCATGTATGGACTAA